>NW_004754931.1:1621012-1654983 GCF_000188695.1 Salpingoeca rosetta | reverse complement strand
TGTGCGTATGTATTTTGTGCGTGCGTGTGTGTGTGTGTGTGTGTGTGTGTGTGTACTTGCGGGTGCTTCACTCACCAGGCGAGCTGCAGTGTTATCGTGCTGGTTTCGGGATGTTACGCTGTTGTGTCCTGAACTGCTATTCGCATCACCTCTCCTCACCCCTCCTCTCCCTTTTCCTGCTCGACCAAACAGGATCTGCCTCCTGTACTTGTGGCATTGCCGTGTGTACACACGTTCAAAACCAGAGGAGCGTTGCAATTAAACGAGTTGATTGTGATGGCCATGAATGACGGGGACGGCGAGGAAAGCAGTCATTTACTCTGTGACATGAGAGTCAATCTGGTGATACACCCTTGCACCCCATCTCCCTCCAAACAAAGCAACACGGATCAAGGGGGTGCTGCACATACACATGCAAGCAAGCCCTCAATCGCAAACTGTCTGAACTGAACCAAACAATGCACAAGACCAAGGCAGATGGCACACAAACCTTGCCTTGGTAAACAAACACACACATATGTACAAAATCGCTCGAACACAACGCACACATTCACCAACTGGAGTGGTCTCAGACACCACCACCTGGTTGCTATCCAAGCAGCCTCCAACAACAAGCTCAGCAACACACACACACACACACACACACACACACACACACACACACACACACACACACACACACGCACACACACACACACATACATACACGCACATATACACGCGCAACACAATACACACACATCAACCCAGCTGGGAGTTGATCAAGTTGAGCTGGGCCATCACGTCAAAACCGCCCGTGCTTCCTTCGCCATCATCGTCATCATCGTCCTCGCTGCCGCTCCTGCGAGTGCCAGCATGCGATTCGGGCACAGCCAGGTGGTTCGAGGACGACGATTGGTCGCCGTCAGCGTCGTTGTCACTGTCCCTGGTGTCGCTCTTCGCCCCTTCTGCCTGTTTCACGAACCGCTGCTTCTCAGCCATCGCCGCTCGAAACTGCTGCATCGCTTGCTCGCGCGTGTTCAGCTGAATTTGCGGTGACGGGGATGTTGTCGCCGCTGGCGAAGAGGGAGTTGCATGTGCGCTGTTGCCATCACCACTGCCACTTCCGCTGCGGTGCTCACCGCCCCCTTGGTTGGCCGTGCTTGCATCAGCAGTCGTGCTGCTGCTGTTGCTGCCGTCCAGCGAGGGTTGCGGCGACTGCCCTTGCTGTCGCTGCTTGGCGTTGCGCGCTTTCCTTTTTCGCTTCTGTTCCTCCAACTTCTTCTGTCGCCGCGCACGTGCACTGTCGCTCTCGCCCGTCGATGACGAGGAGAGCGTTGACATGAGCGACGTGGCTGATGTTGACAGCCCTGTCTGCTGCCCCCTCTGCTGCATTGCTGCTCCACCAGTCGTGGAGGTGATGGTGGAGGTGATGGTGGATGATGGCGAGGCAAGCGTGTCGTACGGTGGAGGTTTGTCTGTCATGGGTGGTGGGGACCGTGCCCGCATACCACCAGCCGTTGTTGCGATTGCTGTTGGCTTGTTGTTACTGTTACTTGGGCCTGGCTTCTCCCTGAGCGAGCTTGTTGGGGAACGCGTGTGCGGTGTCCCCGGTCGCTCCTGTCGCGGTAGACGATACACAGTGGCGACAGAAGCAGGTACGATGAGGGTGAGCAATAGGAACAAGCCACAACAACACAGCGTCTCGTAAAGTGCCGCCATGTCATGTGCGGGTTGGCGCAAATTGGCATGGGTCGACCACAACACACACACACGCACACGCACACGCACACACACACGCATACACACACGCACGCACACACACGCACACGCACGCACGCACACACACACACACACACACACACACACACACACACACACACACACACACCACGGTCAGCACGGAACGAGAGGGCAGACAAGGCAAGGATAACGCCGACTCACCGCCAACGACGCACGCCTGTTTGCAACGGCGCGCATAACCTCGTCGTCCTCATCATCATCATCAGCAGCAGCAGCACGGTCGCCAGCGTCGCTCCTCTCGCCCTGCTGTTCTTCTGGTCGTGGTGAAAGGCTTCCCTCAACCACCTTCACTTTCTTCTTCTGAAGGAACGACTGGATCCAGTCTGGTGGCTTGCCCTGTCCAAACGACAGCAATATGAAGCAGAGTTGAGCGCAGGCAGCGTGCATATGTGTGAGACACAACGTTGAATGCGAAAGACACCAGTGTTTGTGTGTGTGTGTGAATGCAAATGCTCACGTGTGTGCGTGTGTGGATATATTGAATGCATTCACACACATACACATGCATCAGCATGGTACGTATCGGTGCACTCAAACATATTGATTCGAGTGACACAAGCAACAAGCGTACCTCTTGTCTTGCTTTCTCTTTCTGTTGTGCAATTTCCAAATCCTTGCGTGATCCGTCTTGCTGCTTGACACTGGCAGCAAACAGCACCTGAATATGACACACGCACATGCACACAAAATACGCGTGAGACGTGGCGAAGCAGCGTTGTGCAACACAGCGGAGATGGCGGAGCACGCACGCGCGTGTTTCCAGCCACTTCATCACCAACAACCAGCACTCACACGGCCACAATGACGACGACTGTGGTGGTTGTAAAGCAAAGTGCACACACACACATATACTTATATATGCACGCGCGTCCACACATGCACACGTGCGTACACATACAAACACACGTACACACGCGCACGTATGTACACATACGAACACACGTACACACATACAAACACACACCTTCTTCCTGCTTGACCGGGACGTGTTTGTGAGCTCGTCTGGGTCTGTGATGGTCGATGGCGCAGATGTCTTCATTGCCGACTTCTGCGGCATGGCCTCCATCGCCTGCACTGCCAACTTGGCAGCACGCGTTAACGCAGCCTTGCGCTCCTGCACACGGTCGTGTTTGCATGCGCACACAAGTGACGCAGGATAAACGTCAGTAAACACACATGCGCAGCACACACGCAACGCACATGGAGCACACACGGAGCACACACGCAACGCACACGCAGTGCACATGGAGCGCGCACGCAGTGTACACGCAACACACCTCATGGACGGTCTCTGAGTCACTGTCTGTAGGCGTGGAGGTCGAGCGAATGGGCGGAGAGAGGCGGCCGCGCGGCGATGGTGTGTGCCGCTCGCGCGTTATGTCGCGGAGAGCATGCAGGCCAGAGGACCTCTTGGTGCCGCTGGACGTCGTGCTGGAAATGGAGGATCCACTCATGATCGTTGGAGTGTCGTCACTCTTAGTGCTGCTGCTGTTGTTGTTGGTGTTGTTGTTGGTGTTGTTGTTGGCGGTGGTCGTCGTTGTGGCTGTGGCTGGGGCTGGGGCGTGGTTGGCGGCAGCAGCTGCATCTGCTTCGTCCTCCTCCACCTCCACAAACGGCTGGAGGGTCTGCTGGTGCTGAATGGAGCGGCGCCTGAAGCTGGCAGCAAGCTCCTTCGCCTTTGAGTTGATGGATATGGACCCAGCTGCAGTTGGTGTTGTAAAGTGTTGTGTGAGCAAAGGCGGCATGAGAAGGAATGGATGTGTGTGTGTGTGTGTGTGCATGGAAAGCCTGGTTGCATGGCGTACAGCGCACAAGCCCTGTCCAAACACTGGCACATCTGCGTATGTCGGTTGACAAGACTGCAGCACAAAAAAATAACAAGACAACAGCGCAGCGCACAACGTGCTCAGGAAGCCGTACCCTTTGGAGGCTCCTGGCTAAAGTGAATCTTTGCTGGAGAGGACCGTCGCTTCTTCTTGAAGTTGTTGTTGTGTTCATTACCGTCACCAGCGGCAGCGCTGGACGTTGAATCATGCCGCCTGTGTGATGGAGGCAGTGACCCGCCACCAACACCGCCGCCGCCGCTGCTGTCGTTCGGGTTTGCGCTGTTCGGGCCAACCTTGTTGCGGCGCAGGGGCGTTTTCTGCAGAGTGTAATCAGCATTGGCATGCGTTGGGGAGGGAGTTGGTGAGTTCCAAAGCACACACAAGAGAGAGAGCGAGAGAGAGAGTGTGTGTGTGTGTGTGTGTGCGTGTGTGTGTGCGTGTGTGTGTGTGTGTGTGTGTGTGATTGCAGCAGATGGGTCAATCGACAAAGTAGGTGAATCAGATGATCTCATGACCACGTGCAGAGGGAGCAGAATGCTGGTTCCAGAACGCACAACACAGGGCAGCACAACATGAGATGATCAGCAAGCACTGCTTGCTTGGTGCAGCTGCACATCACATGCATGGACGTACCATCTTGTTGAAGCCGCGGGCAAAGAGGTTGGCCTTTGCCAGACTGTTGAGCTCAATCAACTCATCAGCGTTCATGTTCGTGATTTTGTCGGACACCATGTCTCGCCTTGACACGCCCTGCTCAAACACAACACGGCAGTGGAAGGAGGACATGAGCCACACGTGCATGGGTGATGGTGGTGAAGACGTGTTGTGAGTGTTGTAATTGTCTGTGAGGCAACTGCAAAATGATACGATAAGTTGCGCACAAAACCACACACAAACAAACAAACAAACAAACAAACAAACAAACAAACAAACAAACAAACAAACAAACAAACAAACAAACAAACAAACAAACAAACAAACAAACCGTCACAAAAAGCATCCCACAAACGAACCGAGTTCATGATGAGGAAGTCATCAGTTGTCTGCGCAACGTGTGACTTCTGCTGCTGGAACTCATACTTGACGTCGGAGTTTTGCTCCAGCGCGTGCATCATGTCTTCGTCAAGAACAACAAGCGCACACTTGGCGTCAAACCAGCCAGCACGCCCGCGACATTTTCCTGGTGTTGAACGGAACAATACGGTGGTGGTGTGACAGTGATGGCAGCGAACAATGACGTGCCTCGTCAGCGTGGATGATCAAGGACACGCTGACATGGAATATGGATGATGACCACACACTCACCAAACCCGTGCAGATCAAGAGGTGTTGCATACACACACACACACACATGACACCGCACACTCCGCACACACCACATACACACTATACATCCTTCTGCCCTGTGGTTTATTTTCTCTCGTCTCCGCGCACACGAAGCTCACCTTTGTATCGGCCATCCTTCTGATCCAGAATGTCAATCACGTCACCCTGGTTTGTCATGAAAATTCAACACATGAGAGACAATAAATACAGAAGAAACAAGAGAGCGTCATATGTGGTGCATGCATCAGATGCATCAGACAGACACGCGCGCACGCACGAATGTGATGACACCGTTCCAGCCTTCACAAGCATCAACAAAGCGAAAGCGCAGTCGTGTCACAAGACGGGGGCAAACGTGGGAACATGCATGTTGCGCAGATCGCAACACAAGCTCGAACCTTGACAAGAGGAAGGTCGCCTGCCTTGTGCATCTTCTCATTGACAATGGCAACACAGCGTGACGGCAGCTTGCCGCTCCGCTTTTCCTTGCGCTTCTTCTTCTTTTCCATTTTGCGTTGCTCTACAGAACAAGAGAGTGAGTGAGTGAGTGCGTGAGTGCGTGAGTGCGTGAGTGCGTGAGTGAGTGAGTGAGTGAGTGAGTGAGTGAGTCAGTGAGTGAGTGAGTGAGTGAGTGTGTGTGTGTGTGTGTGTGTGTGTGAGCAACACCACCACATCAAGCGCCGGGTGGGGTGAATGACATCATTTGGTCTGGGTATCGAAATGTCATCACACCGCGATTGAGCTGGACAGAAATACGCCACATGCAAAGAAGCACACACACGCACACGCACACACGCACACGCATAGACATACATGCACACACACACGCCTTGTCGTCATCCAAAACAAACCGAGCTTTCGTCGTCGTTGCGCCACCTGATCCTGGAAATGCCCTTGGGGTTCCTTTGAAAAATGGTGCCGCAATGATGGATAGAGCGCAAGTGGTGGTGGCGTGACTAACTTGAAACAAAGGACAGAACGTTCTTCAAATTGCATTTCGAAAGCACGTGCCAATACGCACACACACACACACATACACACGCGTATGGACACGCACCCATATGGATACACGCGCACATATAAGGATACGCACATACGCACACACGCACATACATATACACTCGGACACACATGCACACGTACCTGTACGTGGGGATGACCTGACGACTGATCTGCGGCGAGCGTGTGCTCGTCACCGGTTGTGCCATCCGCAGGCGTGACTTTGACCACCATGCTGCTTGTCGCATCTTTGCGCTGTCGCAACCAAAACGAGCAAGACAATGCAAGCGCATGAGCAAGCAAGGGTGGGAGCAATGAATGCCATTTGCGCAAGGTGGCAGCAAGGTAAGCAACTGCGAGTGGCGGTATGGACAAATGTGACGAGTGGCTGCTATTGCAAGAACGTACTGCCCATGCAAACACGATTTTCGTCCACAAGGAGACAAAAGCGCAAGGGCTGCTTGCACACATACACATACAAACAAACACGTGCAAACACACACACGCACATGCAAACACACGCATGCACATGTCACGCACCTTTCGGCTGAAGAGGCTGAGACGCTGAACGGAGTGCAGCAGACGCTTCTTGAGTTTGGAGCCCTGTCGTTTTTCTGGTGACGATTCGCGACCACAGGCACGCAAACGTGCACGCAGTGTCCGTGAGGAATAGGAACGCGAGCATAACATTCACGTGCACAATAGCGCGGACAACAAGGTCATGAGCCACCAGCACACAAGCACACGCCGAACCGCGCAGGCCCACGTGAATGTATGCAAATCAGTGCATCACATGGTTTCGGTCGTAGCGAACTCCCTCTTACCTCCGTTCGTGCCGCCGCCGCCGCCACCACCATCCGCGCCCTGGCTGCCCTGCTTGTTCTTGTTCTTGTTGGCCTTTGTTCTGTTCTCGCGAATGAGGAAGAACGCCTCGATGGAGGTACCGACCATCAGCGACATCAGCACAACTTGCAGCAGCAGGAACCTGAGTTGGCGCCCGGGAAGACGGATAAGGACAACAGGAGTTGGCTGTGAGTGAGGACACGAAAAGCCACGCGAACATTTGCAACACACAAAAGGACACTCTCGCAAAACCACACATGACACACAGGCAGCTACATCACGCACACACACAGATGCAGCTCACACACACGCACAGTTGCGACTCGCATGCATATGAACGATGCCCACAACACAAACGCCCAACATGCAACACACAGCAACGTACAGGGAGATGAAGAAGAGCGAGTCCCAGGGCGTGCGGTATTCAGCGACAGTGAACATGAGCGTGTGCCAGTCCGACGTGGTGAAGAGCTGAAACATGACAAATGAGCTGCACGCGAGCGAGTCGAAGTTGCCCTCAATGGCCGTCGTTGAGTTGCCAGACGGGTCGACAATATCGCCAGAGGGCTCAAGCACGCAGTGGTTCTCGTCAAAGTTGCGCGCGCAGTAGTACGGCTCAAACGCGGGCACATCGCGGTAAATCTCGTAGCTCAACACGGCGTAGGAGAACACAACAAAGGCGATGATGGAGATGACCTTGAAGGAAATTTCCAGGATGCCATCCACAATCTGCAGGAAGGACAGGTTACTCTTGAAGCGATAGGTCAGGCGGAGGATTTGGCCGCCACCGCCCAGGATGGCGCATATGCCATCGCCGCACTGGCCAGCCCAGAACAGCGCAACAGCAACCGTGCTCCCCAGCACAAAGATGTACTCGAGAAAGTGTACGGGGATCTTGAACACGGCCGCGTCACGTTCAAACCTCCAGCCGTGCGCAAAAACCTTGAGCGCAATCTCCACAATGAAGCACACGACGTTGAAGGTCTGCACAGAGCCGACAATCTCCGGCACCCACCCAGGTCGCCCCTCCCACTTGAGGCAGAAGGTGATCCAGTGCACAACGGCCAGCGAGCAGATGAACGCGTTCCATGTGTCCGAGCGCACGAGCGCATACACGCGCTGCTGCAGCGGCTTCCACTTGTCGGAGATGGGCCGCAACTCGCTGCGGCGCGCCTTGAGCTTGGCCTTGAGCACGTTGGTGATCTCCAGGAAGTTTTCCCAGTCCAGCACGGGCTTGCCGGCGCAGGCCAGCTTGTAGGTGAGCTGGTGCGCCGAGCGGGGCAGCTTGGGCCGCACAATGCCCTGGAACGTGCACCACTGGTCGAGGGAGAGCCAGCCCACGCTATGCACGTCAAGCATGTTAAAAGCCTTGATGAGGGTCTTGCGCTCCTTCTTGCGGTCCTTCTTCCACTGCAGGCCCTGTGCGCGCCAGAACGAGTCGTTGACCAGCGCAAGCGCCATGGGCAGCACGTAGAAGAGGGCGAGGAGGACAAAGAGTCCGAAGAAGATGAACCCGGACCACCGCTCGTAAAACACGGGCAGCATGATGTTGGGGTAGTTCTCTGTCGTGCTGAGCGTTAGCATGTGCACAAAGGCGATGAGGACGTTGTCAAAGGCGCCGGAGACGTCGATGTTTGCCTGCGCGCACGTGGTCTTGTATGCCTCGTCAAACAGATGCACACCAATGGCGGCAAAGAAGAAGACGTAGAGGAAGAAGTAGAGGAAGAGGAGGGCGAGCGTGGTGCGGATGGCCACCAGCGCCTGGAAGAAGCGACGCAACTCCTTGTCCTTGCTGAGGTAGATCCAGGGCCGGAGCAACCGAAACGGCTGCACGTGCCCCGCCAGCATGAGCCCAAAGTCGATGCAGAAGAGGAGGGTGCAGATGACGTGGATCTGGTTCCAGCGCTTGGTGACGTAATCGCGCGGCGTCATGTACGCCATCTTCATCGCGCTGTCGGCAATGTAGAAGAGCACGGCAATCGCGGGTGGCACCCAATAGCCCGTGCGACGAAAGTCCTCGAAGTACGCGCTGATGATGTGCAGCAGCACCATGAACACAAACAGGTAGCCGTAGGCCCTGGAGTTTCGGACGTTGAAGAAGAGCTCAGGGATGCGGCCCCTGGCCTTTGCAAACAGGATGCCGTGCTTGTCGCGCCCGTGTGCGGCATCGATGATGCGATAGTGTGCAGCGAAGAAGCGGTCAATCTCTGCCTTTGTCAGCTCGCTCTCCGTCTTGCCACCACCACCACCACCATCACCATCGCCACCCTTTCCGCCGCCCGCGTTACTGCCGCCGCTGTCACCGGGAGGCATGCCTGGCGGCTGCGCCGAGCGCGAGCCCCACCTCCACCCGCCAAACACGGACGAAAGCCTGCTAAGGGTGCGGGTCTTGCGTCGGCCACGGTGGCCCGCTGCAGCAGCGGCGCCGGGAACGGCGTGGCGGTGGCGGGTTTGTGAGCCGTCCTCATGGTCTATCACGACAAGGTGCTCCTGCTGTTGCGGCGGCAGGCGCGATGCTGCGGGGTCCAGGTCGATTGTCTGGATGGACGCGGTGCTGAGGTGCGTTGGGCCGGACTTGGACAGCGTCTGCAGGTGGTGTGGGTGCAGGTGTGGGTGCGGGAGGCGCGGGTCTGTCATGGGCATGGAGTCACTGTCGATGGTGCTGCTGCGGAAGAGAAACCGCCCGAACCTGGAATTGCGGAACGACAGGCCGCGCGTGCGTGCGCGTGCAGGCCGCCGCCCACTCGCTGTGCGCACGCGACTCGGGGTGCTAACACGAGGCGTGCTGCTGTTGCTTCCGTTGTCGTCGTCGTTGTTGATGCTGTCGCTGTTGGACCGAAAGTGGGCCATCGGGGATGCCTGGAGCGACGAGGACGAGGGCGATGATGCGGTGTGCAGCAGGAGGGGCCGTGTGGAGGAGGTTGAGCTGCCCAGGTGCTGGGTGCGTCGCGCCTGGCGCTGGAGCTGGGGTGTATGGGGTGGTGAGGGTGCGGGCTGTACGCTGCCGGGGATGACGGTGCCGTCATCAGCGGCCACGCTTTCACTTGGGACAGGGAGGGCGTCGGCTGGGTCCGTTTCGGATTCGCCGTCCAGGCCATCGTCGAAGACGCTGGGCGGTGCTAGCAGGTTGGGTTGGTTTGGTGGGGTAAGTTGTCGTCCGTCGCTGTGTTCGGGCGCTGCAAAGTGCTGCTGCTCTTGTTGGTTCTGCTGCTGCTGCTGCTGCTGGAAGTGCTGGGCCTGCTGTTCCAGCGGTGCGTCGGGGTGCAGATGAAACGGGGACGTGCCTCGCTGCAAGGTTTGTGTGCGGCTGTCGCTGAGGATGCGGATGCTTGGTGTAGTGGTCGACTCCATGACTGTGGTGCCGACGTGGCCGTGAAGCCGGCGCATGGCCTTTTCAGCGCTGCTGGTCATGTCATCTTCGTCGCTCGCCATGTCAGCGTCCTCTTCGTCCTCGTCGCCCTCATCCTCATCGTCGGCGTCTGCCAGCTGGTTGCGGTGGGCCCTGCCCTCACCAGCGCCAACGCCAACGCCAACATCGTCCTCATCCTCGTCTTCGTAGTCGTCATCGTCACCATCGCCGTTGTCATTGGCGTCACTGTCGCTTCCGCCCTGTCTGTGGCTGTGGCGTTGGTGGTGATGTGGGCTGGAGAAGCGTGGGATGCTTCTGGCGGCCGAGATGCCGTGGGAGAGGGATGGGCGACGCACTGGCGCCCGCAGCTCGTATTGGATGTCATCATCGTCCGTGTCGGCTTTGTTATGCGAAGCAGATCCTCCTCGACGCAGGATGTTCTGGAAGCTACCAGGCCGCCGCTGTGGCCCCGACGGTGGCAGTTCCATGACTCCTTCGCCCAGGTACGACTAGTCGGAACAAACAATCGTGACCTTGACGTTGTGTGTGTGTGTGTCTGTGCGTGTCTGCGTGTGTGTGTGTGTGTGTTTGTGTGTGTGTGTGTGTGTGTGTGTGTCTATGTGTGTCTATGTCTGTGTTTGTGTGTGTGTGTGTGTGTGTGTGTGTGTGTGTGTGTGTGTGTGTGTGTGTGTGTGTGTGTGTGTGTGTGTGTGTGTGTGTGGGAGAGATGTAGGCGGTAGTGAGTGGCGAGCCAGCTCGCTTGTTTTGGTGAGTGATGTGACTCACGAACGTTGTAAGAAATACAACAACACCACCACCACCAGTGTCGCGTGGTGAGGCCTTCTTCAGCTGTTCGTTCAGTGTGCTGTGCTATGTGTGTGTGTGTGTGCTGTCGTGCTGTCGTGCTGTCGTGCTGTCGTGCTGTCGCGGCTCACCACAACCACCACCATCAATGCAACTGGCTGCTGGTTGGTTTGTGGGCTTTTTGTTTGGGGGGAAATTTCAATTCAGTCCTCGCCTGGGTTCGTTGTTGAGGGGCGGTCACGACACCAAGAAGCGCAGGCGAAACCTGACGACAACGATGCCCACTTCGAAGCCTCGATGGTCCTGAACACTAAATTCCCATCAAATTCAAGCACAATATGCGCCGTTGCGTGTGATGCGATGCACGCTTAACAGTGGCCCAAAAGGAAGACTGAGTGTTTGGTTGGTTGGTAGTAGCGGTACTGCTTGTCGCACACCAACCAAGCAAGCGAAAGCAGGCGAACAGGAAAACCAAAACATTTGGCTGGCTGGCTGGCTGGTCTTGGTCTGTTGCCTGCCTGTCATTCCACGCCGTCGTCTGTGTTTGGTTTGCACCTCGCGCTTGCTTGCTTGCTTGTTTGCAGAGTAAGTAAGTCTTCCCTGCCTCAGGTGTTGGTGTGCGTGGATGTGGATCTGCCTGCTGCATGTGCATGGGTGTCTGCGTGGTTGTTTGCACGAGGGCCATGCATGTCGCATCTCCCATTTGCACTCGCAAGCAGCAAACTCACAACTCTCATCCCCCCCCCCCCCCGCCTTGTGTTCATTCTACTTCACCTCAGCGGTTGTTCAACGATAACACTGGCGGAAGCGCCAGCAAGAGCAGCCAACAACCAACAACCATGGACAAGACCAACCATCAGCATGGGGACGCGGCGTTTGAGCTGCCACCCGCAGTCTCTTCAGGCTCCACCTCGCGCTCGCCAAAACGCGTGCGTGGCTTCTTCTCCAAGATGAAGTGGTGGCGTTCAAACCATCATGCAGACAAGAAAGACCTCCAGCAACGCCAAGTCAGTCGCTCGTGCCTGCCATCGTGTGTGTGTGTGTGGGGGGGGGGAGGGTGGGTGTGGGTGTGGGTGGGTGGGTGCAAGTGTGTGTATGTCTGAATGTGTGTGACCTTATGCGTTCATACTTCTGCGCACATGCACCTGTTCGTACTTCTGCGTTTATACATGTGCATTTATACATGCGTTCATGCGTGACCATACTGTCACTGCGCTTACTCTCTGACTGTCGCTGCTTCGTTTGCCGTTGACCCGCCCGATCATCTCCCTGGCGATTGTCATGTGTCACAGAGGCTCGTGGTGCAAGAGTCTGTAGCAGAGGAGCAGTCGGTTGAACATCCACAAGCATCTGAGGCCGTCCTGTTCCACGATGGACACGGTATCCCCGGCCACCTCTCGCTCAAGGTGGCCACGCTGTTCCTCGTGTTCCAGCCACACGACCCAGCCCAGATGCCGAAGAACGTCCAGCCATACATTGACGTGCTCTCCGTCCAGGACGTGCGCTATGGCTTCCAGGTACTGCACATCTGCATGCCCCTGTATCTGTCACTGTCGGTCTGTGTGTGTGTGTGTGTGTGCTGGGAGTCTGTGCAACGGTGAATGCCTGTGTGTGTGTGTGTGTGTGTGTGTGTGTGTGTGTGTGTGTGTGTGTGTGCGTGCGTGTGTGTGACAGTTGTGTGAACACTAGCCTGTGCACAAGGCTGTGTGCAACCGAGCAATCGTGCATGTTGAAGGCTGTAGCCATGCGCTGTCGGTCCATTGCCACCCATCAACCAAGTTGCCACACCTGCTCACCGCAGCCCACTCCTTTGTTGCTTCCATGTCCCACCTCCCTTTCCACCCCATCACACACATGCATATTATGTACAGGCATGTGCAAGTGAGAAGTTTGCGGGCAACTTGAAGGAGCTTCAGGCAGAGGACTGCGGCTTGATCGTGTTTCATGGCAGCAAGTTCGTGCCGCAGAGCACAAGCTTCAAGCTGCCAAACGAAGAAACGGCCCAGTCGTGGCACATGCGCCTGCACGAGTTTGTGGAGGCCCGCACCCACCTGCTGGTGAACCCGGAGGGCGACATTGTGCCATCCCGCCTGGACGAGCACACCTTGCCCACGCTCCTTCACCGCCTCTGGCTGCACGCGCGTTCAAAGGTTGACGCGCGCCTCCGCGACCAGTCCAACGCCGTGCTCAGCCCCGCCGTCATCACCACGCTCGCCAAGGGGCTTGGCCTTGAACTCACTGCATCGCAGGTGTCGGACGTCATCCGCGACGCCATCACCGCCCTCTCGCGCGCATCCGCAGGCGGCGGGCACCAGTCATCCAACGAGTCGTCGCGGCGAGAGAGCGAAGACAAGCGACGCCCCGTCAGCATGTTCCCGCTCAGCAAGTCCATGGACTCAACCTCCTCCGTATCCTCCGCTTGCTCGTCCACCACAGCAGCAGCAGCCACCCACAGCAGCAACCAGAACACGACAGATGCTGCAAACACGGCACACGCCGCCGGCAGCAACGACCATCCCGACAATGGAGGTGTTGGTGGTGCTGCTGTTGACAGCAATGACTGTCACAACTCGCATGCGCATGACGATGAGGAAGACTGGACCGCAGAGGATGGCCTCTTTGCTGTTTACACGGCACTGCTCATGCAACACTCGGATTGGGTACGCTGTGGGTGTTTGTGTGTGTGTGTGTGTGTCTGTCTGTGCCTGTGTTTGTGTTTGTGTACGCGCGTGTGTGTTTGTGTGTGTGTGTGTCTGTGTGTGTCTGTGTGTCTGCGTTGCTGTCTTTCCATCCCTCGTGCGTCTCTCTGTCTGCGTTTGTCAACACATATTCTATCCACTGGATGACTGTTTCAGTACGATATGCTGTTGTACGTTCACTGACCTCCCCCCCCCTTCGCACTCCCTCACACCACGACACGCCAGGTGTTTGAAGATGACATTTTTCGGCGCCACGTCACCAACAAAATCACGGGGCGAAAGCTCCCCGGCCGCTCATCCCCTCTTGGCGACGATGCAGAGAGCTCTGATTGCTTCCAGAAGCAGGCGGGGTGTGGGGTGACCCCGTTTGACCTGTACACCTTCACACTCGAATCCCTCTCCAACTTCCTCCACGACGTGCAGAACGAGTCGCTGACACGAACAGAGGCAGTGATTGCGCACGTGCTTGACCCGCTGCGCGATGTGATGCGCTCGCGAAGGCCCTCTGCCATCTCCCGTGGCTCCGTCTCGTCGCTCCTGTTTGCCTCCACACCTGGCTCCCGCACCTCCCTCTTCAGCGCTCCCCCGATTGGCGCCCCAGCGCACGCGTTTGCCTTTGACGTGGCCACCACCTCCTCCTCCTCGCGGTCCACTGCCCGCCACAGCACAATCAGCACAGCAGGGGAGACAACACGGAACAACTCGGCCGTGCGACGCCGTGGGGGCCAGCGTAAGCGCAGCGACAGCGAAAACGGGGAGGACCACGACGCTGTGGGTGATCTCGGCGCAGTGGGCAGCAGGAGGCAGTCGCGACTGCGGAGGTCTGCGACGTGGGCTAGCCCGCCAAGCTCACATGCCAGTAGCACCACAGACATGCTCGGCGACAGTGTACGCACCAATACAACGACAGAGACATCAGCTGCATTGTCAGCAGCTGCTGATGATGATGAACCATCAGTCACAGGTGCTCCGTTGCTCGAGGCCAAAGAAGAAGCAGCTGCACCAGCGAGCAAACACCACCACCAGCACCAGCAGACTGACGGTGCAGCACAACAGGCAACTGTTGGTGATGGCGTCGATGGCGCGAACGAAGGTGATGCGGATGATGACAATGACACCGCGGCAGTCATGGCAGCGGCCGTGTCGGCGAGAGGAAGGCGAAGCCACAACACCAAAACACCATCAGCAACTGCTTCTGCTTCCTCCACCAAGCGTGGCTCTGCGGCAAGCACCACAGGCGCAGCCCAGCTGCGAAAGAAGAAGAGCAGCAAGCCCGCCACACAAGCATCATCATCATCATCACCATCATCATCATCATCATCACCATCACCATCCTCCTCTGCGTCCAAGCCTGGATCAAAGCCTGCGTCCAAGCGAGCGAGTGGGTCTGCAGCAGCGTCGAGCCGGCGCACGGCGTCTGCTGCGGGCAGCAAGACGCGTAGCCAGCAACAACCACGCGGCCATGCACCTTCGTCTCTTTCAACGTCAACTGCGTCAGCACAGCTGCGTTCACCGAAGAAGAAGGCCGGTGCGCGCCCAGTGTCAGCGGTGGCCAAGAGCACCCGCAAGTCGGCGGGGAAACCCACAACACCTCGCCCTGCTTCGAGCAAGCTGAGTACAGGCAGCAAGCGCCCCAGTGGTACAGCAACAGCAGCAGCCGCAGCCGCCCACAAGAGCAGTGGCGCGACAATGGCGCGTGCTGCTGAGAACGGAAGTGGCAAGGCAAAGAAACATGCCACCAAGTCCTCCGAGCCAGCAGCAACAACAACACCATCAAACACAAGGCCGAAGAGAACAAAGGCCAAAGGTGCTGTTGTCGCAAACAAGACAGCTGCCGGGCAACAAGGCGACCACGCCATCAACTCCAACACCAAGAGCAAGGGTGCCGATGCTGCTTTGGCGCCGGCCAAGGAAAGACGGTCAAAGGCGCTACGGAAGCAGGACCCAGTGGAAGAAGAGGATGGACGTGCTGAGACAGAGGCCAACCAACAAGACACAACACAGCAATCGCAGCCGCAACGGCACCAACAACAGCGGTCGCAGGAGCAGGAGCAACCGCAGCCACACGAACACGCTGGTGACAAGGATGCTGATGCGATGCGTGCTGAGGAGGCAGATGAGCTAACGGCAATTGCAGCAGTGCCGCGCCGCCGCTCGAAGCGCATCAGCCAGCTCAAATCCCTCATGTCCAACAACCCGGACACATGTGTACACGTGTCTGTTGTGCTGGACTACCTGCACAGCAAGGCCAACTGCCTCATTCACCCCTCCTTCCTCTCCGTTCACGAGCCGTCCATGGATGCCCCGCTCACACACTACTTCATCTCTTCCTCACACAACACATACCTCAGTGAGTCGTGCAGGCGTGCGCGCGCGCGCGCGTGTGTGTGTGTGTGTACGTGCGTGTGTATGAGTAATGTCTGTGTGTGACTGAGTGGTTCTCAGCAGCCTGCATGCATATTCAGTCAAGACTACATGAATTCATGAACTTACACGTGTGATCCCCTGCCTCTCATCGACACGCACGCACTCACACACCTACAGCTGGGTGGCAGTATCTTGGCGAATCGTCGGTGGAAGCGTATGTTCGCTGTCTTCGCGACGGCTGCAAGTGCATTGAGTTGGATCTTTGGGATGGACCCAACGGCTTTCCCATCATCACACACGGTGGCGCTCGCTGCACCGTCATCGACACCAAGGTGCGTGCATATGTGTGCGCACGTATTTGCTTGTGTTTGTGTGTGCGTGCGTCCGCGGCACTCAATGCAATACTGATGTTGCTGGTTCTGTCCCATTGTCCACCCCCCCCCCCCCAACGTTTGCCGCCACGTCAGCCTAACCACCCACAACCACAACCACAACCACACACGCCTGCAGGAGGTGCTTCTTGCCATCAGAGACAACGCGTGGGCAGTGAGCGATTTCCCACTCGTTCTCTCCTTGGAGAACCACCTGTGTGTGCAGCAGCAGGACCTGTTGGCCGACATGCTCGTCGAAGTCTTTGGCTCAGAGCTCTTGTCTGAGCCACTGCCCAACTTCCCAACCGAGGCCCTTCCCAAGCTTCCGTCCCCCAACGACCTCAAGCGAAAGATCCTCATCAAGGGGAAGGTGTGCGTGTGTGTGTGTGTGTGTGCGTGTGTGTGTTTCAAGCGGAATGCCATGGCAACCCGCGAAATGACTGATGGAATTCCATTGCATTGCTCGATGATAGACTTTTTGCAACCCGCTGCTCTTGTCCCAAAACGCACGCGCACACATTCGCACATACGCGCACACGCTGACATACACACATGCGCGCATATGTTCACACGTATCTCCTGCAGAGTATTATGACGGGGGAGGAAGAGGACCGCGAAGAGCTGGGCGACACGCTCTTGAGTGGACTGCTGGACATCCAATCCAGCGATGACGCGGACGGCTGCGCCACCGGCGACTGGACACGCTGCGTGGTCATTCTAACGCAGAAACGTCTGGTGTACGCCGCCCCGATGAAGATTGTTGCCAACATTGAAGAAGAGGAAGCGTGCCTTCGCGCGGAATTCAGAGAATACCTCGCCAGCAAGTGCGTGTTTGTGTGTGTGTTTGTGTGTGTGTGTGTGTGTTTGTTTGTTTGTGTGTGTGTGTGTGTGTGTGTGTGTTTGTTTGTTTGTGTGTGTGTGCGTGCCTGTGCGCAGATTGGTGTGTGAAGTTGTGTGGATTGTCTTGATATGGGTGCCGATTATGCACGCCGGTTTACCGCAGTTGCTCGCACTCACACACGCTCACACACACGCTCACACACACACACACACCCTCACACACACACGCTCACACGCTTACACACACCCTCACACACACACACACACGCTCACACACACACCCTCACACACACACCCTCACACAATTGCAATTGTTGCTTCCTGCGTACACCAGGGACTCTTGGCCGGTTGATTCCAAACCGGGCGAGCTGCTGCTGTCGGATTTGGTGGATGTGTCTGCAATGCAGATCTCCAGCAAGAAGAAGAAGAAAGGCTGTGACGATGGCCCACGCTTTGTATTTACGCTCTCATTCAACAGCTCAAACGAAGATCACAGCCGCGTGCACGTCCACATTGGTATATTGCCCTGCTCATCTTCGCCCAGTTCATTCAACACGCACGCACTTACACACGCACACGCACATGCACATGCACATACACATGCACATGCGCACTTGCTGCATGCATGTAAGCTCGTGCAACTGCATCACCCGCCGTGTGTCATCACTCACGCACACGTGCATTCGCATGTGTGCACGTCATTCTTTGCGCGGCAGGTGCGATGTCGGATAAAGATCGCCAGGAGTGGGTGGAAGCGCTACAGCAACGCATTGCAGCACAGTTTGCCACGTCAACAGACTCGACGTCTGCACCAACCACGACACGCACTCCGTCGAAGAAAATGAGCCAGAAGCTGAGCGCGCTCGTGCACTACACGCAGGCTGTGCGCTTTCACGGGTTTGATCACCCCAACGCAGCCGCCACGGCGGCATTCATGTCGTCCTTCTCCGAGAAGAAGCTGAATCGCCTCATTCACAAGTCGAGCGACAAGCTGTACACGTTTACGCAGCAGCGCCTGACGCGCGTGTACCCCGCGTACCACCGCTTCAAATCTGCCAATTACGACCCGCAGGTCTACTGGAACTTTGGCTGCCAACTCGTGGCCCTCAACTGGCAGACGCCATGCGAAGAAATGTGGCTGCACAAGCACTTTTTCAACAGAAACGGTGAGCACACGCGCGTGTGCTTGTGCGACTGGCTGCATGTGTTTGCATGCGTTTAATGTATGTGTTGAACGTGTTGAATGTTTGTGTGTTTGTATGTGTTGAATGTTTGTGTGTGTATGTGTTGAATGTTTGTATGTTGGTGTGCGCGTTTGCATGTGTGCACACCGCCACCCTTGAGCTCGCGCGTCGCTCATGCTCACGACAAAACTTTCCGACGCCCACAACATCTATGCTATGCGTTGCCTCGCGGTGCGTGCAGGCAACTCTGGGTACGTGCCCAAGCCGGCATACATGCTGCAAGACGGATTTGACCCGTACTCGGAGCGTGGGCTGCAGTCCTTTGTCGAGAACAACGACCCCATCTCCCTGCGTGTGCGTGTGCTGGAAGCCCGCCACCTACCACTCTCAGCCAAGGTCTCCAGCAGCATCATGTGCACCGTATCGCTGAGCGCTGGTCCGCTTGATTGCGTCACGGCGCAGGAGGCAACGTACGACGGCAAGAACATGCTCAACCCAAGCTTCAACATTCAACTCAAATGCGACGAAATCTACATGCCAGAGCTGGCCACCCTTCTGTACGTAACGTGCATGAGTATGTGGTTGTGTCTGTGCCAGGTGTGTCTTGTGTAGTGTGTGTGTGTTGTGTGTGTGTGTGTGTGTTGTGTGCGTGTGTGTCTGGTGTGTGTTGTGTTGTATGCATGTCTGGTGTGTTTTGTGTTGTGTGTGTGTGTGCGTGTCTGTGTCTGTGTCTGTGTCTGTGTGTTTGCATGTGTTGAATGTTCACAATGTGACTTTATCGTTCCTTCCTCCCAACCCCCGCCCCCCTCTTTCATCTTACGTGCACACTCCAGCCACATGTTTCTCCTCAATAATGATGCAACCTCACAGGCTGTCACTCCTACCCAACACACACACGCTCACACAACTGTCTGTCTTGCGAATGTTGTATCACGTGCCACGTAGGATCAAGATTGGGACGAAGAAGACAGTGATCGCGCAGACGGGATGTCCTGTCATTGCCATGCGGCCCGGCTGCCGGTCCCTCCAGCTCTTTGACGAGTACAACGTTGACATTCCCATGGGATCCGTCCTCGTCATGGTGGAGGTGTGTGGCTGCGTGTTGTGTGTGTGTCTGTGTGTCTGTGTGTCTGTGTGTCCCTGTGTCTGTGTGTCCCTGTGTGTGCCTGTGTCTGTGTGTCTGTTTGTGTGTGCGCGAGCGGCTGTGTGCTTGCTGGTATTTCTTTCCTGTTATCGCTGGCGTTGTAATTGTCATGCAGAGGCTCACAACCGCTTCCCTTGCTGCTACTGTTGCTGCTGTTGTTGCTGCTGCTGGTGCTGCTTTCCATCCCTGGTGTGCGCTTGAAGATGACACGCAATGACGAACCTTGGTGGCCCATCGTGCAAGAGCTGTCGCACATTGGACGGCGCCGGGCCATTCGCTCCAAAGGTAACGCGATAAGCTTCTTGCGGTGCTTACCTTCCGCGTCGTGCAAACAGATGCATACATGCAAACACACGCCCGCCCGCACTCACGCACACGTTTCGTCTTCGTCCTCTTTTACGCTTGTATTGACTGATAACACCATGCACCATGCAATAACTCCAACCTCCCCATACCCCCCCCCCCCAATCTTCTCTCGTTTTCTTCACACCTTCCAATTTCAGACCGATCCGTGTCGCCGAAACGCGAGCAAGGCGACGTTGGCGTGCACGCTGCAGACGAAGAAGAGGCCCTTGATGCCGCTGAGGGAGGGGAGCCGGGCGCTGCTTCTCGCAAGGTTAGCCTGGTCACCAGCGAAGGCCCTGGCGCCACCGCCACCACCGCGACCGCTGCTGTGGATGACGCCGACGCCGAGAAGAAGAAGGCCGAGTGGCGGCAGCGTCGGCTGCAGAGCAGAAAGGCGCGACTGGCCAGCATCCAATCCAAAGTCAAGCAGTACATCCAGGAACGCGTCACCACCTCAGACCTTGAAGCAGGTGTGTGTGTGTGTGTGTGTGTGTGTGTGTGTGCGTGTGTGTGTGTGTGTGTGCGTGTGTGTGTGTGTGTGTATACCCTTTGCATGAGCCCGGCTGTATTCGTCGTCCTGATGTGTTCTGCATGTGGCGCTTTCAGAATGTGGACGGCAACAAAAGCACCCTCGATTCGTTGGCCTCAACGGAGGTGTGTGTGTGTGTGTGTGTGTGTGTGTGTGTGTGTGTGTGTGTGTGTGTGTGTGTGTGTGTGTGTGACACTCTCCATGTTTTAGAAACCTGCTCTTCACTGGTAGTCTCCCTCTCTGCGCTTTTGAAGCTCATTGTCAACCTCGCCATGTCACCACCGCCATCTTCTCTTATCTTCCTTCACTGCACCGCCCCTTCACATGGTAGAAACGAGCATTGATGTGTCCAACATTACATCGCGCGTGGCGGACTACATTTCGAAGCCGCTGGACAAGGAACGCCGAAACCCGGACGCAGGTACGCACACATTGAACATGCGACCGATTCGATATTTCGCAACGTGTCCTAATGAATTGAATCATCATCCTCGTCCTGGTCATGGTCGCCAGCGTGTGCATGACATGACCGTGCCCGACGCAACAATGGCACTCGTCTCCACCCGCTTCCCCCCCCCCCCGCTTTCCCCCTTCGCTTTCCCGTTGACTTTCTCCCTGTCTGCTTTCACTTCAACTCATTTCCACTCATTTCCACGTGCATGTACACCTACCATGCCTTATACCTCGTACCATGCGCAGGTTTCAAGAAGCAGCACCCCCGGTTTGTTGGCCTGTCCGCCTCCACCCCTGCACCTGCAAAGACCAGTAGCAGCAGCGGCGGCAGCAGCGGCCACGCTTCCTCGACCAAGAAAAAGCCTACATCAACACCCTCCCCGCATCGCACAAAGGCGGCGCCATCTGCTGTCTCTGCACCTGCCTCCGTGCACGGCGCACCGAAGAAGAAGCCAGGCACCACCACCGCCAGCTCAGCCAAGCAGAAGCAGCGGCACCAGCTGACAGGCAAGCCGCGCCCAGCGTCTGCCAAGTCCGCCTCTGCAGCGTCAACGGAGAGCACCAACACGGGACATGCTTGCGGCCCAAAGCAGGCGAAGGGAGCAACAACTGCAGCCCGCTCACCTTCACGTGCAGTAAAGGCACAACGCAGCGCCAGCAACAAGGGCAGTGCAGAGGCAAAGACACTCAAGTTGCCCAAGACGGCAAACCAGGCAAACCAGGCAAAGCAAGCGCGCGCCGCAGCCACAAACGGAGCAGTGCAAACGACGTCCTCCGCGAAGACGCCATCCAAGGCAACACACACTGCAGCGGGCAGCAAGGCACGCACGCCCTCAAAGCCACGCGCAGCGACGACACCTGCTCCGTCCAAGCAGCGCACGCGCCAACACGCGAGCGGCAAGAAGCAAGACGGCCTCAGCGGTGCAAAAGTGAACAAGACCAAAGACAACGGAAAGGACGGCATGAGCACAGCACATGTGAAGAATGTGCGACGGGAGGCACCTGGTCTCTCCGTGCATCGCACGCAGTTGCCTGCAAGCACGAAGCGCAGTCATGACGCGACAGCTGGTGGCGATGATGACGCGTGGAGTGGCGATGTTGACCCCCTCACTGAGACCGACGTGTAATGTGAAGGCATCGACTATGTGTGTGAGTATGTGTGTGAGTGTGTGTGTGTGCGAGTGTGCGTGTGTGTGTGTGCACGTTACCCTATGTGCTGCAAGCAACCTCAGGTTGCTGCTGGTGCTGTGCGTTACATTCGTTTGCTCCGCTATGCGCGCGTGGCGCAGCACGTTCCCCGACCTCTTCACTCCGCTTGAAGAGATGATGTTGACAATGAGATGATCTTGTGTGCGGCTTCCCTTCGTTAGTGCACAACGCGTTACACATACTGAGGGTGGCTGTTCAACCCCCTTTGTTTTCCCTAGTGCTCTTGTTCTGCCTGGCGCAATGCTTGTTTGGGTGATGGAGCGAACATGCAGCTGCGTCATCAGCACCTGTTGTTACTGTTGTTACTGTTGTTGCTGAAAACTCGGTTGGGCTTACTTGTGTTGATATTCGGTACAAATCACATCATGACAATGATGAGGAAGATGAAATGACATGCAGTGCTTGTGGCACAGCAAACATGACAAGAGGGAGAGAGCGGAAGAAGAAGCATTGCAACAACGGCTGAAAACACAGATATGATCAATCGCATGGTGTGCTGGGCAAAATTGAACAAGGACGGGGAGGGGGTGCGCAACATACACGCACACGCACACACACACTCACGAGGAAAACGAATGCAAGGCAAGCATAGGCATGAAACAAACTAGCACTGGCTCCTTCAAGAAAGTGGACCACAAGCACTACGGGAAAGATGAATGTGCAGATTCAAGCCACACACACACACACACACACACACATGTCCACAATACAACCATGCCAAGAGGGTTATGCTGTCGCATCCTCAAAGCGAAGATAAGCGCGTGGTACGTAGCCTTGCTGGCCATTCTTGAACACACGCGCCCACCCGCTGCCATCATCTTCAAGCACATGCACACGCTCGCCCTGCACACACGGATGCAATGTGCATGTGTACGTGTTCATGTTGAGGGCGTAGCTTAAGTGTGGGGCACACGACTGGAAGCCCCATCATCACACGTAAACACACACACGCGCAAACATGCGAAATACAGACGCACGCACGCACACGCGCAAATATGCAAACACAGACGCACACAGACGCACACAGACGCATGCACGCACACACACACGCACACGCACACACACACACACACACACACCTCCGCGACGGGCATCTCGCCATCATTTGCTCCAGGGAACGGATACAGCGCAACGCCAATCGCAATCGTCGGCGGCTGAAGTCGGCAACGACAGTGAGAGGTCGAGCAGTGAGGGTTGCAGTCATGAGTCATAGCTTATGCATGCAAGCAAGTGGCGCGGCAATGCGGCACGTGGCTCTCATCGCGCAGGAACGGTCACAACCGAAACGGCCGAAAGGACGACTGAGACAACGCACCTGCTGTGGTTCAGCTGCCTGCTGCTGCTGTTGTTGCTGTTGAAATCACACACAGAAGGCATGCGGCAGGGGATAGCAGGTGTGTGTGAGTGTGTAAAGCGACAGAGGGGAATAAGGACACGAAGACAGGTAAAGTGCCACAGACGGTCATCACACGTGAACAAGCGCACGCATAGAAGGCAAGCACTGATGTGGTGATGCAGCACTCACTTCCTCAAAGCCGTAGTCATCACCCTGACAACACACAAGAAAGTGGCACACCATAAACACAGCTGTGAGGTTCCACAAACACATGGCATCACATGTACGGTAAAACCAGACATGTTGTTGTTGTTGTTGTTGTTGTTGTTGTTGTTGTTGTTGTTGTTGTTGTTGTTGTTGTTGTTGTTGTTGTTGTTGTTGTTGTTGTTGTTGTTGTTGTTCACACGCACAACCGGCACACAGCACAGCACAGCAAAGCACGTGCACACAACAAGCACAGCACGTGCACGCATGCGCGCAGACATGCAACGTCGCAACACAATGCCTACATGTTCAAAGTCGTCGGCGTCTTCGTAGTCATCTTCTTCATCGGATGCATCTGTGTCGCCGTGATGGTGTTGCTGCTGTTGTTGCATGTGTTGCTGTTGGTCGATGGGATGCAGGTGAGCGTACAAGCAGTGTTGCATGCATGGATATGAGGACGTCGTGGTCGGACGTTGTCGTGAGAACAGCAACACAACCTACGACGATCATTGTGGTGGCGTGGTCTGCTTCACACACACACACACACACACACACACACACACACACACACACACACACACACACACACACACACACACACACACACAAGTGCACGCTCACGCACCCTGGAAGCGACGGAGAGGGAGCGGTCTTGTTGGGACGTCGCGCTCATGCTTGCCATGCTGATTGCGTCAGCGCCATCGCCCTGTGATGCCAGCAGCACATGCACACATGCACGTACATGTGAGTGAAGCAGAACAGTGAGCAGTTCACGTGGCCTCCGCTCAAGCAACAGGCACATCCACATTCCATACACAAGAGAGATAGAGAGAGAGAGAGAGCAAGGAAGCAAGACAAAGGAAGACAGGGGGAGAGACGCAGGTGCATGCAGGCACACGTTGAGTCGCACACAAACACACACACGCGCGCGCGCGCGCACCAGAGACGTGGACGATCCCTCCGACTTGTAACCGACGGGCGGGGTTGGCGGCTCGGTACCTTGCAACGCGCACAGGTACAACTGAAACTTGTACAGCTCGCCCTGCACACACACACACATCCACGTATCAGCGTGAGTCCTCAATGTGCTTCGCAAGCAAAACGCTGGCACATTCATTCGTACGCAGTGGTTCAACGGTAACGTGATGTGACGCAGACACGAATCATGGCGACGTGGCGTACAGACGGGACTGACCGCAACTTGCTCCTGCTTCTTGGTGTATTCGTCAACCTCCTTCTGTGCCTTGGCCAGCGCCCGCTCGTCGCCAAACTGCGGCTGCTGTCGGTACACCTCAATCGTCTTGGACATTGCACCCATGCTCTGTCATGGTTGCAATGGCGGTGGCGGCGAGGAAGGGTGGTGTTGGCGTATGCAAGGTGAGTGGGTTTGAGCAATGGTGTCGTGGTGCGGTGCGTATGAAGGAAAGGAGCAGGGAGGCACTCAAACAAAACCAAAGCGCACACACACATACACACACACGTACATAGAAAGCAGATAACTCCACATACACACACACCATACGCAACCCACATACACGTGCTGTGTTGCACCTTTGAAACGCGCGTGTGCTCCTCCTGCAACTCTGAAACTTTCTTCAGGATTGCCTTTCGGCGCTGTTCGGGGGGCAAATGCCCAAAGTCCTCCCGGACAGCAGTCTGTCATGGTGCAGTGTTGGCGATGGGAGATCACATGCATGCACACAGCGGCAAGCGTGAACACGGGCGAACTTGGGAGTACTACCTCTCACAGTAAACACACACACACACACCATTAAAGCACCAACGGCACATTTGTGTGTCCACGTGTATGTGTGTTCACACCTTCTTGCGTGAGGACTTGAAGATCTTTGGGCGCATCACCCGACGAGCATTCATCTTCTGCAGCGTCGAGGCAGGGGCAGCTGTCCCCGCACTCTGCACACGTTGGAGGGCGAAAACACATGGGAAGGGTATGTGCGCACGTGTGTATGAGCCATCGGAGGCGCATTTCGAATATTGCCCACACACACGCGCGCACGCACACACGCGCGCACGCACACACGCACGCACACACACGCACGCACGCACGCACGCACGCACGCACGCACGCACGCACAAACAAACAAACAAACAAACAAACAAACAAACAAACAAACAAACAAACAAACACACACACACACACACACGAGCGTACAGGGTCGTGCTCTGCCACTTCGGTCTGCATGGGATTGCCGGTTCTGTAGTTGTTTGCCAGCAGCTCCGTGTCGTCGTTTGCGCTCACGGCATCAAGGCTCTCCACCATGCCCGCAATGCACTGCCCAATGACAGGCAACGCCTGCACGTGCACATGCACACATGTGCATGTGTTGCGTAAGTAACAATTGTGGAACAGAGTGAACAGACAAGAATGGTCGGTGGTTTAAAACTATGATAATGACTGCCGTGTGAACGAACATTCACTCCTCACATCACACCACATCGCACCTTCTCGTGAATCTGCGCGTATGTTCGCAGGACATTCGTGTGCGCTTTTGTGCGCGAATGCGTCTGGGCCTCCAAGCTCTGTCGTCGACGGTGGCGGTGGTTGTGGTGGTGGTTGTGGTGGTGTTTGGTGTTAGACAGTGGGGGGGGGGTTGATGTCAACACAAAGGCACAGCTATGCGCCAATGCACAGTGAATGCACGTGTGTGTGTGTGTGTGTGTGTGTGTGTGTGTGTGTGTGTGTGTGTGTGTGTGTGTGTGTGTGTGTGTGTGTGTGTGTGTGTGTGTGTGTGTGTCAGACGTCCGTACAAGCTACCAATCGCAAAGGACCAGCCGCTCCAGCCATCACAAGGCGTCAACTCACGTTGAGGATGTCAGCCTGCTCCTGGTTGTAGAATGACATCTGCGCCTTGCTGAGCTCGTCGCGAAGGAGGTTGTACTCGCCCTTGGTCGCGTCCGTCTCGTGGTGCAGCCGGTTCTTCTCGTGCCGCAGCTGCACACGCGCACACGCGCGTTGTGTGTGTGTGCGTGTGTGTTTGTGTTGCGGTGTGGATGAGTGGACGACATGAGTTGATGATGTTGTTATTGTTCAAGAACAGGGTTTGCTCATGTGTTGATGCTTGGCACACCAAGGTACCTGCAAGCGCAACAAACACACACACACACACAAACACATGAACACGCGCATGCACATGAACACATGCACAGACGCACACACAGCACTGACCTTGTCCACTTTGGACTTAGAGTTGGTGCCCACCTCGCCCAACTTTTTCAGCTTGTTGCTCACATCAGTGTACTCGCGATACGCCTGCACACACGCATCGCACACACACATCCACAAATGCACATGTACGCAACGCGTGTGAGTGTGAGTGGAAGAACTTTTCTATGCGGGGCCGTGTCCATAGTGAACGCAGCAGAAAGCCTGCAAGCATGGCACCTTGTCGTAGAGTTTCCGCGCTGAATCGTAACGCGACTGCACATCCGCCAGCCGCTTCTGCATGACACGTGGCACACCACGCATTCAGCACGCACGTGGCACGTGAGCGATTCCCGTCAGTGGCAAAGCACAAGCAAGGGGGAAGCTTGAGCAGCTTGAGCACCACACACACACACACACACGCACACACACACACACACACACACACACACACACACACACACACACACACACACACACACACACCTTCGCGGCGGCGAGGTCTGATGCGGCCTTCTTGCGCCCGCTCTTGTGCTCGGTGGCCAGCTCTTGCAAGGGATCAGCACACTGGCCGGTGGTGACGGCGGCCAAGCAAGCAACCAACCAATCAATCAATCGATGAGTGAGTGAGTGAGTGAGTGAGTGAGTGAGTGAGTGAGTGAGTGAGTGAGTGAAGGTGACCAGCGCAGCAGGTGGCAAAGAAGCGGTGTGTCATCATCATGCACTGCATGCACGTCTCAGGCCAGGGGGGGGGCGGGTCCAGACAAAGCACGGCTCACCTCTGCAACGAACTTCTCCGCCATGTCTTCGTGCTGCTTCGCAATGTGTGTTGTCTCTGTCAGGACCGTGTTCCACGCCACTTGCAGCGTGCTACAATGCATACAAGAATTCAATAGGAAGCCGTTGAAGAAGCGGAGTGTGCATGTGTGCGCGCGTGTGGGTATGTGTGTGCGTGTGCGTGTGTGTGTGTGTGCGTGTGGGTATGTGTGCGTGCGTGTGTGGGTGCATGTGGTGGGTATGTGTGCGTGCGTGTGCGTGGTGGGTATGTGTGCGCGTGTGTACCCATGAGTGCGTGTGTTTGTACATGTGTAGATGTGTGCTTGATGTGACACGAGGTTGAAGAGAGAGAGCACCACCACCACTGCTCGAATACAGCAAGCAAGCGCATGCAGCGAGCGAAGTGTATCTGTTTGGTGCACACGCCGACTCGCTGCCTCACCTGTGGTCATCGGCGATGTCTGGCTTGCTGGAGTCCAGCTTGAACTTCTCCACCAGTTTCCTTTGCAGAGGGGAGACAGCAAATGAAGTGAGTGATGGTGGTAATGTAATGGGAACATGTAAGTGATTGTAACGCGCATGCATCATGTGACGTGCGCATGTGTGTGTTGTGTGCATGTGGTGCATGTGCGTGTGTGTGATGTGTCTTCATCTACAACACGCGCATTGGTGCGGAAGGGAAAAACGCGCAGCCCCCACTCCCTTCCCCCCCCCCCCCAATCGAGTGTGTCGTGCTTCCAGCCTGAGCAATGACGTACTCGAGGTCGCGGGCAAAGGCGAGCTCGAGGTGGCTGCGTGCTTGCATGAATGCTTTGCATCTCAACAGAAAGTCGGCGCCTTTATCCACGTGGGCAAAGACCTCTGCGTCTTGGTCCTGTGCAAAAACAGGCAGGCAAGCAAGCGAGCGGTTGGCAGTGCACGGCAGCAGTGGTCAGCATCACCCAACAAGCGAGCCACAAGGAGATACACGAACCAGAACCAGCACAAATCACATGCCGTACAGGTTGGATGGTTATGTCTCGCACATTATGCACTTTCACAGCTCACGCACACACGCACACACATGCTGCACGCACACATGTATACACGTACGCGCGCGCATGACACACACACACACACACACACTTGACATGCACATCTTACTGACCCAAAGCTGATCTCCCCAGCCCATGTTGATGGCGGCGGTGGTTGCTGTTGTGGGTGTTGTCGCTCTCGCGTCTTGCTTGGAATACAGCTTGCGTTGCTACTTTTTGTGTTGTTTGGGACATGATCCGACCCTCCGACGAACCACGACATGGCGGACGCTGCGACGGTGCTTGTTGTGGGCGAGGAAGATGGTGAGCTGGTGTTGGACGATGCACTGCGGCAGCTGCAGCACCTGTTGTTCACGCAGGGCGTGGGCAGGGTGCGCTTGCCAGCAGGCACGATCCCGCGCGATGCTGCGTTGAACGCGCTCGAGGTGATTGACGCCCGCGTGGCGTAGACTACTTGACCCAGACGGAGCCGTTCTCCTTCACGGAAGTGGCGTCGCGGTGCCGTGGGCGGCTTGATATTCGCGTGAACACGGAGGATGGGCCCTTCGCCACCCTCGCACGTCTTCCCGTGCTCAACACGCTACCACAGGCTGTTCTTGGCTCGGACATGAAGCTCAACTACACCGGCGTTGTCGTCAGCTTGCCAGGTGAGGTTTGAGTGTGGCTGTATGTGCATGCGTGTATCTGCGTCTGTGTGTGTGTGTCTGTGTGTGCTCGTGTACTGGTGTAGCCATGAGTATTTGCGTCTGTGTGTTCTGTGCACCCTGCAATCAGGTTTTGTAGCAGAAGTTGCGTGGTTTGTATTGTGAGCCTCGCGTTCAATCTCGTGTTTGTTGACGTGCACACACACACACACACACACACACACACAAAAACGTACACACACATTCACTCACGCACGCACGCACGCGCACGCGCTCACGCATGCACACAAACGCACGCGTGCGCTTTCACACTGCTTGCAGGAAGTGAGGATCAGAACTGGCACGTGGATGGAGACCACTTGTTTCCGCATGTCCACTTACCACCGCATGCCGTGACTGTGTTTATTCCGCTGGAGAATGTCGACAAAGACATGGGGCTGCCTCAGGTTGGGTTACAACGCTGGTGCAGCGCGTTTGTGCCGCCCGCCAACGCGGCATGGACGAGTTTAACTTCGTGTGCTGTCAGCAGACGGGCTGCATAATACCCCCGCCTTCGTCGCTGGCAGCGCGATCCAGTGCAACACATCATCCAGGCCCCAACCACGCGTGACTACGCGTAGCAGCGACTCACACCCGCTCCTGTGCACGAATGTGTGTTCCGTCCGCTTCCCCCCCCCCCCCCACATGCGAGTTCCTGCCTGGATCACAACTCCTAGCCAATCGTCAGCAGATGGACAAGGACGGCGTCGACACCACAGCCCTGGCCTTTGACAGCCTATGGCGAGATGATGTCGTCATCTTCGACTATCGAACTGTTCACCGTGGCGTTGCTAACCGCCATGCCTCGGTACGTCTTGTTAGTGCGTTGTCGTGTGCTGCCTGAAGGTTACCTCTCGTGTACGTGCCCTGCGCTGATGACCGCCGTGTTTCGGTATGCTCGCTAGTTGTGTGACATTGACGACTGCCTTTTGCTTGTTCACGTGTCATCCCTTCCAACCTCATGTCAATTTGCTGATGGCCTCCTGTTCGGCGGTATATGCACGCGTGCGTGTGTCTGTCTGTCTGTCTGTCTGTGTCTGTCTGTCTGTGTCTGTGTCTGCGTTTCTGTCTGTCTGTCTGTGTCTGCGTTTCTGTGTGTCTGTCTGTGTCTGTGTGCTTTTGTGCTTCCACGCTTGTGCTTGAACAGAAGTACCGGCCTCTCATGTACCAGGTGTACACGAAAGAATGGTTCAAGGACTTGGTTAACTTTGGCACCGAGTCGCTCCATGATGCGCCCGCGGACTCTAAATAGGTCGCACGTGCTCCAGTGCTCCCCAATCACGCTTCCGCAATAAACAACCCAAGTTGCCGCTGAGGTGATGGAATGGATGTACACAAAGCTTATCACTGTCGTGCACACACACACACACACACACACACACACACACACACACACACACACACACACACACACACACACCCTGCTGGTACAACCCACGGGCTACAACCCACCCACGCACCAGACAGCATGAAATTTTTGGACGAGGGCGAATTTTGTTTGGTTGGGTGCGCTGTTGTTGCCAAAGCCCCGCCCCTTGCCCCAATTCACCACCACCACAATCATCATCATCATCATCATCATCACCACCACCACCACCGTGTCACCGCCCACAACTGCAAGCACACTGTGACGCGTCGCTTGTTTGCATTGCTTGTGCAAAACCCAACCCCATGACAAGGCTTGACCTGAGCTGCGTCACGCTTGGCGCTCTTGACGCGCAAGTGGAGAAGAAGGCCCTCAAGTCCATCGGCGCAGACTTTGTGAGTGCTGCTCTCCCTTCCCCGTCCCTTGTCTCATCCCTGCCGCCGGCAGTGTCAGGCTGACGACGGCACTTTCTTTCCCTTGACGCCCTATCCGAGCCGTCTGTCATTGCTTCGGGTCGACCACAGATACGACTCAGGAACATTACTCACCACCACACTCATCCCCAAACTCGCCACACGCCCAAGCTTGTCCTGCTCGTCTTCTCGCTGCTCCACCAAACAAACAAACACACACACATGCATACCACACCGCACATACATGCACACACCCACACACTCACACCCGCACCACACACTCACTTTCTCATCTCCCCCGCCCCACCACACACACCACACACACCACACACACTCACACCCACTCACACCCACACCACACACTCACTCTCTCACGCGCACCAACCCCCCAACCCCCAATCCCCACGCACACTCACACACAGTGGAAGCGACTGAAGGAGGAGGGCACGCGAGCATGGCGCATCAAGGACGCAACCACGACGCAGCTGCTCCCGGAGCACAAGATTGGCATCTTCTTCAGCGCTGATTGCTACGTGATCGTCCGTACCCTGAAGAATGACCGGAAGACCCACGTAGGTGGTGGCTGAGTACACTATGCCCTCTCACGTTGACTCTGCACCCAGGTGTCTTCAGGCATTCCTCCCCTGTCACGTTCCCATCCCCCTGCCTTTCCTCCTTCTCCCTCTCCTTGTATTCTTGTCGACGCACAACTCGTTCTTGTCAGTTGCATTCATCAGCTGACGTGCCACGTGTGGTATCGGGCTGCTTTCTAGGTGTTTGTTTGGGTGGGAGCTGATGCAACTCAGGAGCAGTATGCGCTGGCCACGTACTTGGCCTTGCGAGCAAACCAGCGCGAGCCACAGGCTGTTCTGTATCGGGAGGTCATGGGCCGCGAGAGCCTGTCGTTCCTGTCCTTCTTCCCCGGCTTCATGGTGCTCAACGGCCCCGCCGAGAAGTGCTTCAGCACCAAGAAGCCGAAGGCGTACAAGCCGCGGTTTTTCAGGATCCAGGTGAAAGGACTCGGCCGTGGTAGGCGGTGCGCCATCACCCGTGAGGTCGAGATCAGCACGGACAGCCTCAACGTGACAGACTCGTTCCTCATCGACGAAGGCCTCAACATTGTGCTCTGGCATGGTCGCAACACAACGCCCAGAGACAAGATTCTGGTACGTTCAGTCATGTCATGTTTCACAAACGCTCGTGTGAGTGTGCGAAACGCACGCATTCATGTGTGGTGTGCATCGCGTTCATTCACTGACGTGGTTGTTGTTTTCTCGCGCGTGCTGCATCTTGCATGCGACCAACACAACATACAGGCGCAAGGCGTCACACAGCGGCTGGTCGATGAGCGAGAAGGCAAACCAAGCCGGGAGTTCCTGGACCAGGTGAGCGCTGCGTAACGATGCAAGCCCCCCCCCCCCAAAGGAGGCTGTATTACATGTGTGGGTACAGCTTCTGCTTGTCGGTCGAGTCGACAAACGGAGCTGTTGTTGTGTGTGCTTTGTGCTTTGTGCTTTGTGCTTTGTGCTTTGTGCTTTGTGCTTTGTGTTTTGTGCAAGCGGCGCTTGGCTCACCCCGATGCATTCCCCCTTTCCTGCGCGTTACGCACTGGTTCAAGGGCATTGATAACGAGGTCGAGTTCTTCAAGAAGCTGGGCAGCACATGGCATGACGTGGAGGTGCCTGCTCCAGACCCGGAACAGGCCATCCCACAAGGCGTTGCACGTCTCATGCAAGTGACCCTTGTACCGCAACCATCGCTTTCAGAGGTGCGTGGCAAACGAGAAAACGAGGCAGCCAACGCGCACACTCAGATGCTCCCTCCATCTGAGATTCACAAGCTTTGTGTATAGATATGTACACACACACGGGCAAACACATACACAAACACGCACGGGCACGCGCGCACACACACACACACACTCACGCACGTGCACGCGCACACGCATATATGCACACTCACTACCCAACTCTCCGTCCCCCTTGTGTATCCCCTTACACAACAGTTGGCGATTGGAGACCGTGTGCAACAAGGGCTCCTGGAAGGCTTCCTTCAGTCCACACAAATCTTTCTCCTCGGTGAGTCGTGCGTGCATGCGTGCATGCGTGCATGCGTGGTGCGTGGTGTGCGGTGTGTGGTACATGGTGCGGCATGTGACTCGACCTGCAGATCAGTGCGTGTATCAGAACATGTGGTGACCATCCATTCACCTTTCGCCCAAACACCCATGCAACATACATGTAGACGATGGCTATGGTGTTGCGGTTTGGTTTGGACAGGGCGTTGATCCTGCGTTGCGAGTGAACGCGTTCAACTGCGCCGTCCACTACATGCAGGAGAATGGCCGCACTCTCGACACGCCGATCCTCAGCGTCATGCAGCACAACGAACCCAAGGTAAGCGCTGCTGTTTGCAGTGCAGATTCGGAAAGGAAGCTGCTGCTTATTGGTTATTGACACTGCCTTGCATCAGTCATGCCTTACAAACCCGCCATGTGCCAAGCGTGTTGCGTGCATGTACTGCAAACACGCCTGTCTCCCTTTCCCCAACCTTTCAACGCGAGCACTCACATACGTTCATCCGCATACACGACTCCTATCTTCACAGCTGTTCTTTGAGTTGTTTCCCACCCAAGGCAAGCCCAATGCAAAACCCGCCACCTGCTTCGACACGTCCCCATCTCATAGGTATCAGTACCACCACACACACACACACATTTGTACACGATACAAAGGATTGTATCGGTTAAAGGCCTGCAGTTGATGTTGTAACAATGCAGCACCTCTTGCCTGCTGTCAGATAAACACACATAGACACACACGCACACACACGCGTACACACACACACACACACACACACACACACACAACACACACGACACGACACGACACACACACACACACACACACACACACACACACACAC
>NW_004754931.1:1562945-1620912 GCF_000188695.1 Salpingoeca rosetta | reverse complement strand
CGCTGCTTGGTCTATAGAAAGGTTCGAGTCACATTGGATCTGCGGTTCCCAGACGGGGCCCAGCAGTCCATAACGACCCTAGTCGTAACCTTTTCTAGCATCCTAAGCAGTGTTAGGTACCTCTGGCTGTTTCAAGTACCGACCACCACCTCAGCGTGAGCGGGAAACCCTATATTTTCTAATCGTGAACTGGGGGGGCACTATATGAGATTCAGCGAACGCATTTACAGTGGAATACATTGATCCACCTAGCATGGCCGTGCGTTGCCCGTCGGTTCAGCTTGGCATGGAAGCTGCAGCAACCGATATATGCCCGGGGCTGAAAGTTACAGCACCCGCAGCAGGTTAGTCGGCAAGCGCTTAAGGTATCACACACACACACACACACACACACACACACACACACACGACACACACACACACACACACACACACACACACACACACGCACGCACACACGCGTTGCTCACCCGGATGTACATGTTGTGGGACAGGAACACCAGGCAGGGTGACGGCAACGACTTCCAACAGGCCCTGGTCAAGCAGTCTTCCAGGTCGTCCGTGACCTCACCACAGGAGCTGTTTGCCTCCCTGGACAACCGTGGTGTTGGCGATGCCGACTCTGACGACGATGGCGATGGTGAGGGTACGCCGAGTGTAGAGGACCAGCCAGAAACACACAGCGCTGACAACAACGCCAGCAACAGCCAGGGCAGCACGGGGCTTGCGACTGATCCACAAGACAAGCAGGGGCCATCAACAGAAACCAACGCACAGCAGGAACAGCCGCTGCAGCCACCAACACCACAGCCAGACCTGTCAGTGCAACAACCACAGCCACTGCCAGTGCAGCAATCACACCCAGCGCCTGAACCAAGCGATTTGCCTCCGATTCCACCCCGCACCTCAAGAACGACGCAGCCAGCACCAGTTCAAACGAGCCAGTCATCCCTCTACTACCACACCAGCACCCGCAAAGCCGAAGCAGACGGTACGCTGCTCAAGGTTACACAAACAGAACCCACATGCCTGTCCCTCCCCAACATGCACAGCACAGCACGACCTGTGTTTCTCGCCCACGCTGTGTCGGTGTCGCTGTCGTTTTATCCGCTCACCATTGACGTTGCCATCGCACGCCACTGCCGTGTTGTCACAGCAATGTTGGCCGGCAAGCCTGACGGCACCTTCTTGCTGCGCCCTCACCCCACAGGCCATGTGCTCAGTACGTTCACAATGTTGCTGCCTTGGTTTCTTGTCATTTGCGTGTGCGCGCATGTGTGTCTTCTTCTGTCGGTGCACCGACATGTGTGCTGTCTGTGTGCCCGCATCTCACTTGTGCTTCGCGACGACAATGCAAGTGAAGCATGCGCAGAGCGCAACCTCCACCAACAAATCAAGGCGGATTGAGCGTCAGCCGTGGTCTCATATTCTTCCCCTTGCCGTGTATCTCCGCACCCATGTTGCGTTTGTAGGTGTCGTGTACAATGGCGCGCCAACGCACCATCTCATTGCTGCCAACAAGCAATCGGGCATGTTTGCCGTGAATGGCACCGACACGGCGCAATCCACCCTTGATGGGGTAAAGACCCATACTCGCGCACGCTTGACATCCACCCACCCACTGCTTACACGCATAATAACATGCACACGCAATACCACGGCACCACAATTACCGCCGCGGGTGTCATCCGCATCAGCACACACACACACACACACACACACACACACACACACACACACACACACACACACACACACACACAAGGTATCATTGCGTCGCTCACGACCGTGATGTTCGTATCATTGCACCGCATGATACCACATTACACCACATTACACCACATCACACCACCTCACCACAGGTGCTGAGAGTGTTGTCGTCGAAGCAACCGTGGTGGCCCGTTGCCCTCACCAGCGGTATCCCTAATGGCACGGCCGCCGTTGCACAGCAAGCGCCCACACAAACGCTCGTGCAACCGCCAATGCCTTCCACGCCAGCAACTGCAACGTCTCTGGCGGCTGCCATGCCGTATTTCCACACAGCCGTGACCAAGGCACAGGCCGAAGGTGCGTGCGGTCTCGTTTGCAATGCATGAAGGGTACTGCAGAGGCAGGGTCGTTCGTGTGTACTATTGATGCAACAAGCGCATCATCGTGTATCAAGCATGTGCTTGTTGGCTCAGCTGCGCCCTGTGCACATTGCACTTGATTCGCTCGTGGTAAACGCTGACGTGCGCACACGCGCTATCAGATACACATGTGCTAACATATTATTGGCCTGGCACAAAACTCCATGACCGCGTGGGGTTGGAACATGTATTGCGCAACAGCCAAACTTCGTGGCAAGCAAGATGGCGCCTTCCTCCTGCGACCGTACGGCACCTCTCAATCGACGGTGGTCTTGAGCGTCGTGTACCAGGGACAACCGACACATCATGCACTGCAGTTCACTCCCCAGCAGCACTGGAAGGTCAACCAGATGCAGACTACCGCATCAACCATGAAGGAGGTGCGCGCATTGTCTTTGCGTGGTGTGTGTGATGTATGTGGTGTGATGCGTGTGGTGTATGCGTGTATGTGGAGTGATATGTGTGTGTGTGTGGTGTATGTAATTTGTGTGTGGTGTATGTAATGTAGTAATGTGTGTGTGGTGTATGTAATGTATACGTGTGTGTGTGTGTGGTGCATTTGCTGCCTGTCTGCTTCACTCCTTCATATCCTTTGTGGAAGGTTGCTGTGCACGCGCCATCATCTCAACCCCACCGACGTCTTGAACACGTGCATACAGCTGGTTGATTATCTCCGAACGAAGCGCGACCAATGGCCCGTGGCACTTTCTGAAGCTGTTGTCGGGTAATATGACGCCGTGAGTCACGAGCAACGCCTGCATCTCGAGCAACTGACAAAGCCATGTCACGAGCAAGCTGGTCACCTGCATAGGTCACTTGTCAGAGGTCAACGGGCTTGGTTTTACTGTTTGCTTTTCACCCCAGTCATTGCCCTTTTCAACACAAGTCCACAACAAGCAAAATACACCATCAACAAACAGCAACCTCTAGCAACGCCAGTCAACTCAGTGCAGTCAATCCACAACACCACGCCACATCACTGTGCGCGGCGCACAAGCAGCACAAGTCCAATCAAGCACAACACAACAAACACAACACAACGTCAAACGCAGTATCGGTGGTGTCAGGCGACAACTAGTTGTTGGAAGACTGCAGCATGACGCGAAGGCGCTTCATGCGCTTGACAATGGGATCCAGCATCCCCCTGCTGGCCATGCGCTCCGCCCCACTTTGCGATGCAGCACGCGCGGCCTGTGCACGTGTGTGGGCACCCGCTTGTGAAGTGAGTGATTATGTCGATAGTGCCAATAGTGCATGCACTTCAGAACAACACTCTCGTTGATGGGTAACAAACGGCACACGTAAGTCAACACACAAAGCCACACAGACACCAGACACACAGATACACACACACACACACCTACCTCCTCCTCGACGAGGTTGTGCAAGAGGCTGCCTTGCTTGACGGAGAGCGTGCGTGATGCATCCACTTCGCGCCTCAGCGTCGAAATTTCATCCGCGCTGATGGCCTGCAATTCCAGCATCGGTGTTATCACCAACAACAGCGACACGGCAAGGAGTGTAGCTGGCGTCAGCAACTTGAGGCAACCGCCAGTGGCAAGAGTTCAGAGCAGTAGTCGTGCGCTCGTACCAGGCGCAGCAGCAGCAGCAGCAGCAGCAGCAGCAGAGCATGGGCGATTGATTACAGATGACACAGCCCCTGACCTCGAGATGAAGGCCAACAGGGAGCTCCTCTTCATCCGTGGCCATGTCGTCCATGAAGGACTGGCGCTCAACAGGCTGACCAAACAGCCCAGCTGGTGTGATAACAAGCAGCAGCAACAGCAGCAGCAGTAGCGGCGGAAACAGGGTGGGTTGTTGTTTGTTTCGTATGTGAGCTGGAGTGTGTGCAGAGAGCAAGCCATCACACATAGACGCACAGGCAGAGGGATCCAACAGAGACACCTGCACACAGAATCGTACCTCGAAGACGGCGGGGTCCCTTGGCTGTTGGTTGCTGCGACACGGCGCTTCCCTGAGGAACGTTCGCCATTCAGGAAGGCGTGGCTGAGCAGACACAACTCTCCCTCATATTGCACCCATGCACACACTGATTGCATGTCATCACAATGTCATACAAACACACACACACCTTGAGCAGGGTGTTGTACTGCAGGTACACCTCCAAGTGCCGCCACAGAATGTACAGAGACGTTTCCAGAATCATAAACGCAAGCGCTTTCGTTCGCTTCGCTTCCGTAATCTGCTCACGTGTGAATTCGTGCATGCATGCATATGTGCGTGAGTGTGAACACAAGCATGTGCGTGGTTCGTGTGCGGCGCAGACAACAAGAGCAACGCGCGTGTCGATCAAAAGCGCATACTGTGCTAGGCGCAACTGGTATGATGTCACACATTATCATCAGCACAGCAACACCAGAAAATGGTGACATACCAGGGCAGCGAGTGTGGTCCGTGCTTGCTGCTGCTGCTCTTCGCGGGAAACATCCGGGTCAACATCGAGCTGCACGCACACGCACATACATGTTTAAATCAACGAACAAACATGGCGAGCAGGAATGGTGACTGACAACACCTCTGGAGTGACGACGTGAATGCCCATTGGCGCTGGATACAATCATACCTCCAGCAGCGTTTCCCGACTCAGCTCCTCCACGCGGCGCAAACTGTCCTCGTGGCTCTCAATCGCTTGCACGGCAGCCTGTGTGTGGCAGGCAAATGCATCATGCGACCAACATCTAGTGAGCATCTGTTCCGTCACAGCTATCCAACAGCGAAAACACACACACACACACACACACACACACACACACACACACACACACACACACACACACGGACGCACGCATGTGTGCACAAATGACGCGCAAGCCCAATCGCATGCAAAACATCTCATCGGTCCTCACGTACCCTGCGTGTTTCGTTGGCTTGTTCCATGTGCACGACAAGAATGTGGAGAGTTGGCTTGTCCTCAACCGTCTGTGTGATGCTGGGATACAGGACCAAGTTGATGTTGCTGCGCGTGTATGTGCGAGCACAGTCTACATTCAACAAGAGAGAGATGAAGTGTGGGTGAGAGCGGGCTTGGGCGAAGGTGGGTGAGAGCGGGTTTGTGCGAAATTGAGTGCTAACAAATCGCAACACTCCCATCCTAGCACACAAAACGAACGAACAATCCAATCAATCAACCAACCAACCAACCAACCAACCAAACAAACAAACAAACAATCGAGCAAAAAAAAAAAACATCAGCAAAGCGAGTTCGAACACGCCACACGCAATCAGCGCACCTTCATCCATCCGCGTGCGCATGTATGAGAGCGCATTGAAGACAATTTGGTTGACATATGTCTCCATGGTGCGCTTCTCCAGTTGCGAGCAGTGCTGGGTGGACCGCCACGCCCCTGGCTTGGAGTACTTAACCGCGAGCGACACCATCTGGTGCTGAACCCTGCAGTGGACAACCACAAACACGCGCATTTGCGTGTGCATCAATATTCGTGTAAGTAAGTGTGTATGTGTGGGGAGGACGAAAAGCAAAAAAAAAACCCCCCCCCCCCCCCCCCCCAAAACAAACAAGTAAAAAAAAAACACGAAAACAAAACACAAGCAAGCACGTGCGCAGTTTGTGTTGGGCACCTGAGGTCGTTTGCGCCAAGGGCTGTGCGCAGCGTGGTTCCGTAGCGAGAGAGCAGCCGGAACATGGAGGTGACAACACACAACTCTTCAAGCGATTGCACATCAATCACACCAACCCGGTCCTGATCATAGAAGGGACGCACAAGGAGTTTCGCGACAAACAAACGTGAGTTTCGAAGGAAAGACACAAACAAAACACCCACCCCCGCCCTTTCCAGAACAGTCGACAGCGAAATAGGCAAGCAGCCCCCACAAGTGTGCAGGGAACGACGCGTGCTGTCGGGTTGTGATGCAGCCCACACCCACCTTCAAAACGGGGCGGAAGTACTGGCCAAGGTGGCGCTGCACAAACGTGATGATGTGGCTCACAACCTTGGTATCCTGGTGTTGTCATGGCGATTGTGGATTATGCCGTGTTGTGAGTGTTGGCCAGGAATGATCCCATCACAATAACGCAATCGCACGTACACAGATGGACAGGCAGACAGACGAACACACATACGAACACACACACACACACATACGAACACACCTGTTGCTTGCACTTCTGTAGGAGGCTGACGACGAGCTGGATGACGGGGATGACGATGCTGCGATGGCGCTGCAGCCGCGAGGTGTGCTCGTCCAGCAGCCTGTGGTGGTGGCAGTCCGCATCCAATGGGAACACACGCAAATGGAAATGCGGGAGCGGAGGAGCAAATCAGCAGAGCACTGGCGCAGCCACCCAGCAACACCAAAACACAAGCAAGCCTCGTTTGCCGATGCACACATGCAAACAAACAAACGCACACAACAAACAAACGCACACACACACACAGAGAAGGGTACGCACGCTGTGGAGTGCATGGGACGCGTGCTGTGGACGTCCTCTGCCATGGGCCGAGCGTCAATGAAGCGCGCCTGCTCCAACACGCGAAGCAAGTCTGTGGTGAACAGCAGCGTTGGGCCCGAGGACCTGTGTGACACCTCCAGCAGGAAGCCCAGGCGGGCAAGATGTTCCTGGATGACAAGGAGGGACCGTTCATCCGTGGACGTCATTGCGCGCATGAGAGCATCGTCCGTGTCCTGCAGCTGCGCAACAAACCCGTTCAGGTGCCCGAATCGCCCAAAGTACGTCAGCCACACCGCAGAGTGCTGGCGGCACACGCGCAAAACCTCCTTGAGCGCGGAGGTGGCGAGCACTGACGTAAACCCACTCGAGTCGCTGGCGTCCTGCACCACCGTCTCCAGGAAGCGGCGTTGCGGCGCACGCAGGCGCTCGCTGTATGTCGGGTCGCCCGTCTCCCGGGCAATGCGTAGGTAGAAGAGCAGGGCGCCGTACTGGTTGAGCCGCATGCGCGTCGTGCTGTCCCTGAAGAGAATACCAAAGACAATGCCGTCGAGGATGCGGCGGAGAACGCTGGTGGAGAGGGCGGCCCGCGCCTGCTCGCGCGAGAGCATGAGCGTCGCGTCCACCAGGATGGACATCATCGTCACCAGAATGTCCGACACGACGGTGAGCAGCTCGGGCTCCAGCCGCTGCTGTTGGTCCGGGTTCTCCGGCAGCCTGTTCAGCACCTCAGACAGCATGTGCGACACCGTGTGCACGCGGTTGGTCGGGCTTGTCTGGTACGGGTACTTGATGAGCGCAACCTCCACGGCGCGGTGCCACGCGCGAAGGAGGTGTGCCTTTGCCGCCCGCAGCTCGCTGTTGGTGTTGCTCTGCTCGGCAATGCGCGCCACCTGCGCCAGCTCGGCCTCAACCGCCGCCTCGTCGTGCACCTGGTCGATGCTGCTTCGAATGGCGTCAATCATATCCCCGATCCGGCAGTACTGCGCACCCTCGCGGCCCATGCGCGGGCCCGTGCACCGCTTGAAGGCCGCGTTGACAAGCCCAATGTCAAGCACGTGCAGGTCCGGTGCTGCGACGGGGTCAGACTCGAGGGAAATCTGGTCCAGCAGCTGCAGCAGCCGCCGCCGCGCCCCGCGCCCCGCGCTGTCAAACCGTGGCGAGTCGAGCTCGAGCATGGCCTCAACCAGGCCCGACTGCGACTCGCCGCTGCCGCCCTTGGAGGGCGAGTACAGCTCGAGCGCAAGCATCTTCAGCACCCACGCCGTGTAGTGGTGCTGGGCGGCCACCTGCGTTGGGGTCAGGCTGCCCGTCGCGCGCGCAGCGAGGGCGCGCATGTGGTTGCTGAAAAAGTCCTCACTGTCGCGCAGATAGGCCATCACAGGCTGCGACGTCTGGGGGAACCAACACAGCACATACAAGATCTGTGCAGCCAGCTCGGCGCACTCTGGGTTGCACTGCACGAGCGGAGGTGACTGCTTTGGGTCGAGCAGGTACACGAGCGAGTACAGACAGTTGCTCGGCTCCCCAGGGCCAGGCGGGCGGATGCGGCGCTGTTGGTTGCAAGAGTTCAGGAGGTAAGGAGGTAAGGAGGGAAGAGAGGGAAGAGAGGGAAGAGAGGGAAGAGAGGGAAGAGAGGGAAGAGAGGGAAGAGAGGGAAGAGAGGGAAGGGCGCATGTGTCAGCTGAAAACACGAAAGGGGTGATTTGGACTGCAATGCATGCTCGAGAGGGGGATGGGATGAAAGCACCGCAGCACATCGAAGAAAACTGCAAACGTTGGAAAGCAAAGCACAGCAAAGCAAAGCAAGGCAGCGAGCAGCTTGCTACCTGAGTACCGTCCACGACGCTGGAAAGGCCAAGGAGGAGAAAGGCGACGTTCTTCTGGCTCGATTGCAGAAGATGGTGCAGAAGGTGCAGGATGCTGGTCGCCACGGCGTTGGTGAAGGTGGAGTGCACCTGGCCGTGCACATCAAAGTGCTCCTCGCCAGTGGGCACGGCGTTGACGGTTGGCCGCACATCGTGTAGCCGCAGCTGCAGGCTGTCGATGATCGTCTGCAGGTGGAAGCCGCCCAGGCGACGGAAAATGGACCCAAAGTCGTGCGAGCGGCGCGGCGACCGCAGGACGTGCCACAGCAGCGTGATGGCCTGCGAATGAGGCAGTAAGTGTGTTCGCGTGTTTTGAGGGTGGTTAGGCAAGGGAGGGGCGGATGATCACTGCAGCGAGGGGTTGATGAATAGGGAGAACGTGCAAATGTGTGATTGCGCGAGTGCACGTTGATGTGCTCGTGCTAGTTATCTCGAGCATGCAGTTGATACCGATGTGTGTGTGTGTGTGTGTGTGTGTGTGTGTGTGTGTGTGTGTGTGTGTGTGTGTGGACAAGCCTATGCACCTTCAGAGCGTATTTCTCTTCAAAATCCCTGCTGAGGAGCGTGCTGACGTCACCAACGAGGTCGAGCAGCTGCGACGCCAGCGGCTGCAGCACGGGCGCATACGGCTCCATCGCACGCTGTCCAAAACAAACATGCACGTTCATGCAGACGTAGCGACATCGAGCGTGTGTGAGCGAGTGTATGGATATGTATGTGTGCGTGTATGAGCAACGTTGTGCAAGGGGTGCACAATTGAGGTCTGAACAATTAGAGCAAGCAGGGGTGGCTCAGCACACACATCCACGTAGGCGCACACGTACAAGCAAGGGGTAGACTGACCTGGCGAACAAACGTCATCTCGAGCACATCCATGCACGGCTCGACGCAGTTCATAAAGTGCGTGCGGGCCTTGGAGTCAAGCGCGTACTTGTGGTTGTTGGCGGCCAGCCTCACAACGTCCTTGATGGTGCGCAACGTGTGCTCATCATCAGACAGGCGACGCAGCACTGCCGAAGATCACGCAACCAACAGAGACGCATGACGCGTTGGAACACGGTACACGTGAGCGCGATGAAGAGGAGAGTGATGTCAAGCCCAAGCACAGACACGAGCACAAACCAACTGTGGCTGTCACAGCGATCTCCGCGACAGCAACCACAGCATCATGTTACCACCACCATCACGTCTGTTACGGCATGCAGGAGAGAACAATAGCGCAGGACGTACGGAAGCGGCCGGCGTGGCGCAGCGGGGGCTGCTGCGGCTGCGGCTGCTGTGTAAGCTCTCGCGCGCGATCGTCAATGAAGTCCGTGGTGGCGGGATAGTACTCGCCTGGTTCAGGGACGGGCACACAGTTGGGGGGGGGGAGGTTGGAAGAGGGCGGCAAGGCGACGCAGGCAGAACGCATGCAAGTGGTTGTTTTCACACACGCACACACGCACACACACGAGGCTATACAAACGCACGCACACGCACACGCACACGCACAAGCACACACGAGAACACACAAACACACGCACACAAACACGTATGAGAAGACTGACAGAGAACACGGCGGATGAAGACGACGAGAGTCTCAGCCAGCTGCCACTTGGCGGTGGCGTCAACGTAGCTCTGCTGCAGCACGTTTGCAAAGACGTTGTCCACAACCAGCGACATAAACGCGTCAACCTTCTGAAGCAGCAGGCTGGGATCAAGCCGTGCAGTCTGCGGGATGGTAAAAGGGAGGTGGGGGATTTGAAATGCATCACACCACATGCAGTTGTGTGAGAAGGTGCATCGCTTGTGGAGAGGTGGACGCCCATGTGTGCCTTGTGGGTGCAGATTCAAGCTGCACACCAAACGCAGAGTGCAAGGGAGCGTCATTGGGGAGCTTGGGAAATGCATGGTGCACACACCTCGAAGGAAGGCAAGAGGACAGTGAGGAGGTCGAGGAAACCGCGTGTTTCGTCGTACACACGCGCGCTGCGCTCGTTCATAAAGTCGCGAGCCAGGCCAACATCATCTCGAACCCGCCTGCCGTGGTATGCAGTGGGAGCAACGGGCAAGGTTAGGCCGGATCGGCATGTGAGAGGCGCCTCGACCAAGCATCCGCGTGCCACTCGAGCACACACAACACAGTAGATGAATGGACAAGCACGCAGGCACACAGGCACACAGACAACTGCACACACACACGCACACACATCCTGTTGTTGCACTTACGCCTCTGCGAGGCTTGCCATCTCGAGCATGCCCTCTTCTTCGCAGAGCCTGGTCCAGACGTATTGCGCAGCGTCTTTGGAGTGACACAGGCCAGCGAGGGCGCGGCACACGGCGCCTTTGATCTCGCTCGTCACGGGGCACAGGAACAGCTGCAGCAGCCAATCCAGAAACTCCCCATCAAAGGCAAACGTTGCGCCGTTGTGGTGCTTGTGCACGTGCTCAGCCTGTTGACACGTGCACGGGGAACGGAAATTACGTGCAGGTGAGGAATGAGAGTGTTTCGTGTGTACGGGTTGTGTTGTGTGTTGTGTGTTGTGCGTGCGTGCGTGTAGTTTTGTGTGTGTGAGAGTTAGAAGTGATTTGTAAAGAGGCGCAAAGTCGCACAGCACGAGAAACAGCACACGGCTGCTGGCGGTCAGCGCGAGCACTTGGGGACGCACCACAGCACCGAGGATGTCAAAGTAGGCGATGAGCATCTTCTGCGTCTCAATGTCTGCATTCAACGCTATTGCACACAACCACAAACGCACAATCACGTGGGCAACCAAGGGTAACAAAACAAGGTTAAGTTAGCGGTGTGTGTTTGAGTGTGGGCAAGCAAACACTAAATCCAACTGGTATGAGCACAAGTGATTGCATCATCATCGCGACACGTCAGTACCTGTGTTTCCCTGCGTGAGCTCGTCGACGTAGCCCTTGATTGCATCAAGCAGATTCCGCCACGTAAACACCTCGTTTTGCTTGGCTGCAGAGCACACGCGCACACGTACGGTGAGACAGGCAGCGATACAAAACAAACAAAAAAAAAAAGGGAAAAAGAAAAGGCAAACTATGATTCGAGTGCGGGTTGGCGTGTTCAATTGGTGTGACGTGCAAGCGCAAGTGTGCATGTGCGCCGGTGTGCGTGTGTGTGTGTGTGTGCTGACTCACTGAACGCAATGCTGAAGAGGTTGAAGACGGTGGATGCCGTGTCAAATCCAATAACAAAGGCATGCAGCTGTTCAAAAGTGGTCAACATACATGAACATGTGCGCGAGCGTACGTGAGCTTTGAAGACCCAACCCGCGCACCGTGGATGCACAAGCAATTGGTTCACAGACACACGTTCATGCAGACACCAATTTGTCGCAGCGGCACAGTACATACAAGGTCGAGGAAGGCTTGGTAGTTTGAGATGTGAGCTGTGCCTGTAAAAGCATGTACAAACAAGAGAGAAGGAGAGAGAGTGTGTGTGTGTGCGTGTAAATTGTTGTATGTGTGTATACATATATGTGTATGTGTATGTGTGTGTGTGTGTGTGATCACAGCGCAACGAAATTTGAGCCACCGTGGGTCGAGCGTAACCGAAACAATTCATTGGGTCCACCGCCCAGTGAAACGCAAATGGCGCAACGGAAGGGGGAGGAGGGGCAGACAGAACCGTGGCAACACGCACCGGCTGTTTTGAGGAACGACTCCCAGTTTGACGGGTTGACGCGGTCCTCGCTCAAGCTCGGCAGCCTGTAGCACAAAGGCGGTGGTGGTAGCGGTGAGGAGGAGGATCGAACAAACGAGGGAATGAGTGAGTGAAGCACGTGCAACAGTTTGTTGGCGTACAGAATCTGCACCACCTCCTACGGACCACCTGCAACGGGCCACCTCCTCGACACAACCCACTCGCACACTCGCACACTCGCACACTCGCACACACACACACACACACACACACACACACACATACATACATACATACATACACACATGCACATGCACAACTGCGCAGTGTGGGGAGCACGGCGACCTGAAGAGGGCGGTGGCGGCCTGCATGAGGTGCTGAAAGTCGTCCGTGAACAAGCTGTTGTGGTGGCGGTCGTAGCCCTGCAGCATCTCCTCCTGCAGCCGCTGGCTCGCGTGCTCCTGGTAGTAGTCGTCCGCCATCGTCCGCCAGTGCGTGATCTGTGTGTGTGTGTGTGTGTGTGTGTGTGTGTGTGTGTGTGTGTGTGTGTGTGTGTGTGTGTGTGTGTGTGTGTATGTGATGTAGGTGAGGGTAGGCAGGGCAGGAATGCCGTTGCGGGTGAAGACGACGAGAAAATGATCATGAAAGCAAGAGCCGCGTCGCCAGTGCAGGCTGTTATCGTACCCGCTGGTTGTCTTCAATCAGCCATTCAAAGAACCTAAAGGAAGGAAGCAAGCGTGGTGAGTTTTCGAAAACATTGGCCAACACAACACAACATCAGCACATCAGGGCAGTGTGCACTACAACCCCTGTCCACAAACCCACGCCATGGCACGTACATCTGGAAGATGTCTGATTTGTATGCGCTCATGGGCGACACGCGCGCAAACACGCGGTTCTCCAGCACGCAGCGAAGAAAGTCAAACACGCCTGTTGTGGTCGAGTTGAGGCCAGTGTGAGTTGAAATACACTGACATCTGTACGCATTGGTACGCGGAACAGACATACGAAGTCATGCACGCAAAAATTGCAGCTGACCCGAGAGATGCGCACACATGCACAAGCAGCACGCAAACATGTAAACACACATGCGCACATGCACGAGTGTTGCCGAGCACCTCTGGTTGTGGCGCCTGCGGCCATGGTGTGGGAGGGGTCGCGAGCAAGCTCGATCGTCTCGTTGTCGTCGACCATGAGGCCATACGCGATGCGCACCAGCCGCCACACAAGCACACTGCCACCCCACGGCTGTGACAGCTCCTGCGAGGGCACATACGCGTACACGTGTAAACATGAGCGTGTCTGTTGTGAGAATGGCACCACTACATCAACGCGGCAACGGCGGCGCGGGCTGACGACAGCGCGCGTACACACACACGCACACACGCACACAGATACACGAACATGTGCAATCAAGTGTTTCCTCTGCTTTGCGGCACAGCACATCACAGGTTCGCTGGGCGCCACAGCACGACAGATGGGCGCACCGTGTCGATTGCGTTGTGTCCGTCTGGCCCGGGCAGCAGCAGCGGATTTTCGCGGGCGGTGTCGGCCGTGTACTGCGGTGCAACATCAAGCACGCGCAGCTGAAACTCGCGGTGCTTCTGCACGCGGCAGTCGGCAGGCATGTGGGTGTGTATGTGTGTGTGTGTGTGTGTTGTGTGCATGAGCGTGTTGCGTGCATGAGTGTGTTGCGTGAAGACGGCAGGGGGGTCGGCGAGCGTTGGAGGACAGGGCTGTGTGCAGTGTGTGTGTGTTGGGGGGGGGGGGGTTGACTGCACATATGAAGCTGTTGTGCATGTGGAGAAGGCATGCGCACACATCTATGACAATGCCCATGACTGCAGCACCACTGCGACACTGCGCGCACCTGGAATGCGCAGAGGACGATGGCAATGAGACTGCACACGGCCGACTTTGGCTTGTCCAGCGGGCCCTTGTCCAGTGCCGACACATCCCGCAGCAGCTGTACACACGCATTGATACACACATGTATTTACACACGCATGTACATGCATACGTACACATGCACAGCCGCACAGCAGCAACAACAACGAACAGCGAGATGTTGAATGAGAGCGCGTCTGGGAGAAGGCTGTAAGCAAAGCAAACCCGTTCATGTTGTTGTTGTTGTTGTTGTTGTTGTTGTCGTTGTTGTTGTTGTTGTTGTTGTTCTCGGCTCAACTTCTGGCTTCTGACCTGTACGAGGAGGGCGACCTGCAGCGGGCTGATCTCCAGCAGCGACGACTCTGCACCAAAGCAAAACATGCAGAGCCACACATGTACTGTAAGTTGGCGCCAATCAAGCAACCGCAAGCACAAGCAAAACGAAACAAAACTGTCGTGCACACAAGTGTGCATTCCAACACCCACCCACACCCACCCACACCCACCCACCCACACACACACACACACACACACACACACACACACACACACACACGCACACACACACCTTGTGATTGCGGGACGAGGCTGGCGTTGGCAACGATGGTGAGGAGCATGTCTGCGTATTCGACCTCGCGCTCAAACACAACGTGCTCCATGTGCGCCGTGATGACGTCCATCGGCGCTTGCTGCTCACACGTACACACGGGGGGTCACGTGTGAGGCATTGTCCCATGCACTTGAAGATATGGAGAACCACAAAAAGTCATCGCATGCACAACACGCGTACGCACGTGCGCACAGAGGCGCAAACATGGCGCAAACATAAACCACACACACACACACACAAATACAAACACACACACACACACACACAAATACACACACACACACACACACACACACACACACACAAAAATACAAACACACACACACACACAAAAATACAAACACACACACATTTGACACGGGAGAGGAGGGCAACTCACGGAGGATGCCTTGGCGTCAGGAAGCGCACCAATACAGCGCTGCACGGTCCTCCAGTCTTCCTGCGCGTCGCAGTTGCGCACACACGTCATGGCAATCTCCAGGGGGTTTGTGACCTCCTTGTCAAACCATTCCCGCGCAAACCCCGAGAGGGACGTCTCGGTGGTGCTTGCAGCTTCGTCGGCGAGGATGCAGAAGCAGCGAGACAGGGTCTGGCACGCCTGGAAGTAGAGGTACATGGCCTTGGTTGTGGTGTCAGCCGTGTGCATGGCCAGCGGCACCGTGTGTGGCGATACAGCCTCCAGCACGAGGCCGCAGCAAGTCTGCTCGTGCAGCCCAAGGAGGTCGGAGAGGACAATCGCCTGCTCCACGACCTCTTGCGACACGTGCGGTGCGGTTGCACGGTCGTCATCCGGAAAGAGCGGAACACGTCGGTCTGTGCCGCTTTCCAGCTGTTGCCGCACTGTTGCGTCCTGCGGGCGCAGGTAAAACGCGCGGGCATCCTGAACACAAGCAAACAGGGCACGTGAACATACGCAAGGCGTGTGTTTGCGTGTGTGTGTGCATGTATTGAGGACGCAGAAGGCACACCGATATTGTCGATGAGAAAACACGGCAGATGGACAGACGGACACAAGGACGCATAGATGCACACAGACGGACAGACACAGGCACAGAGATACAGATGCACACAGACAGACAGACACAGGCACAGAGATACAGAAGCGCACAGACACACACACACACAGACATACACGCACGCGCGCACACGCACGCGCACACACACGCAGAAACCCACGCACACACATACACACCAACGCACGCACACGCATACACAATCACACACACCTTGGCGCCAAGTGCTTGCACTTCTCTGGCGAAATCGCGAGCGCGGGCCTTGAAGTCATCGGACATGATCTGTGCATCAGTGCCGCTCTGCACGACGGCGAGCATCATGTCAAACTCAACGGAAAACCGCCACATGGTCGGCTGTTCTTGCTGTCCTTGCTTGTCACCTCCTCCAAACCAACCTGCTGTTGTCACTCACTCTCACGTACACACAAACACACGCACACACACACTCTGCTTGCAGTGTGTGCAACCTTTTGCAACGCTGTGTACCCTTCAACAACACCGACACTCACGCACGCACGCTTCTGTCTTCCTGTGTCAGACACGACTGCACTGCGAGCGAGCGAAGAAACGTTCACTGCTGCTGTGTCTGCTCGCAACTGCCGCCGAATTTATTTTTCTGCTGGCGGCTGCCTGGAGAAATTTCATCCAAGCCATCCGACAATTTTCCACACACCGCCTGCCACGTGAGAAGCAAACCAAACCAAACCAAACCAAACCAGCCATGGGTACGCCGATGCTTATGCGCATGCACTGAGCTTGTGCTTCTTGTGTTAACATGCGGATGCACCCCCTCCTCCTTCTCCCACCTCTCTCCATCTCTCTCTTTCCCACTGTGAGGCTTGTTTGATGTGAACATGTGCGGTTGCGTGTGTGTCGTGCGGGGCCCTGTTTCCCTTTGTGTTGCTTTTTTTGTTGGCAAGTGATGAGCAAATCGACTTGAGTCTCTGATTTGACACCCGTGAGGACCAAAGTCTAATTGAACCTTGCTCGCTGATGCCAACCCACCCCATGAGTTGCCCTACCCTTGTCCCATTGGGTCGTAATTTTTACGTGGCATGTTGCCAACCCCGCTTCCTTCTCGTTTTCCAACCTGAACTTGCCACTCACTGACCGCTGTCTGCTGCTGTCGCTGGGAAACAGGCAACGAGCACACGCCAAAGAAGGCCAAGAAGGAGAAGAAGGCCAAGAAGGACAAGAAGGAGAAGAAGGAGAAGAAGGAGAAGAACGACACACCCGCCACAGAGGAGGAAATCCCATATGAGGTCCTGGTACAACGCGTGAGCGTCATCGCTAAGCCTTTGGCAGACAAGAAGCTCACAAAGAAGCTGTACAAGGTACGTGTGTTGTTGTGTGTTGTGGGTTGTGTGTGTGTATTCTGGGAGTGTGTTGTGTGTGCGATTGTGTACACAAGTCGGCGGTTTGCGCGATAGCCATATCCAACCAGCGCGTTTGAGCCGTGTCTTTTCTCGTGGGGTTGATCGGTATGCACGCGCCCCGCCTTTTGGTTGCCTCAACACTCTCTCACATACGCACGCATACACGCACATGTACACGTACACACACATGTATACGCACGCACGCACATGTGTACATGTATGCCCGTGCCATACAGATGGTGAAGAAGGCACACAAGAACAAGTCCCTGTGTCGTGGTGTCAAGGAAGTCAGCAAGGCAATTCGCAAGGGCGCTGCTGGGTGTGTAACATCACCAACCTGCACCTTGTTGTTTCGTCCTCCCCATCACCTCTGCTGTGTGTACATTGAGCGGTGATGCACGCAACACATTGCTTGCATCGGCTCGCGAGCCATGCCATGCACACGATCTTGGGTCGTCGTTGAATCTCGCGCCTTGCTCACCTGCGTGTCACTGACACACCATCTCCGCATCTCCAAACCCTCTCCCCACCTTCTCAACGCAGCATCTGCATCCTGGCTGGCGACGTGTCTCCCATCGACGTCATTTCACACATTCCCGTCATGTGCGAGGACGCCAAGGTGCCCTACTGCTACATCCCGTCAAAGAAGGTGAGCTGCAAAGAGCATTTTTGAAGGTGTTTCTGCACGTTCATGCCTGTACGCCACATTGGCTCCACCACGGCCATCGCTGCCTGGGCTGCCTCCTTATCTCACTCTTGCTCCCCATGCCCCTCTTCATTTCTCGCACACTCACCACCAACTGCTGTTTTGTCTCCGTTGCCTGGTGCGCCTGCAGGATCTTGGTGCCGCCGGGCAGACGAAGCGGCCGACGAGCGTGGTGCTTGTGAAGAAGGGCGATATCGACGGCTATGGCGACGCATCAGAGGAGATTGATGCGTTGCCCAGGCCCATGTAGGCTGCACCTTGCATGCCGGATACAGATGGCTGCAACGGCGGCGGTTGTGATTGTGATGATGATGGTGGTGATGGTGGTGGTGGTGGTGGACGAGTCGGTGCCAAAGTGATTCGACAACGTTAAGAGAAGTCATTTGTGATTTTACGACAGGAGGAGGGGGGGGCGGTGGTGAGGTTTTACGTTTGCGCGTGCGTGTGTGCGTGCGTGTGTGCTGGTAGCTTTGAGTCCCATGCCCTGAGTTTGATGCGACCGTGCACGAGGGCTTGTGCGCATCTACAGTGAGCATGGTGTGCTCCATGCTGTGCGCGCGCGCGCGCGTGTGTGTGTGTGTGTTACATGGGCGCCTTCTTTGCCTTTGTGTCGTTTCTTCTGTGTTTGTCTGTGTTGTTTGGTTGTGGCTGTTGTGACAGCCTCGTTTTTTGTGCTGCATCGCTGTGGTTGTTTTCGCTCGCTCGCGAGTTGCTTGTAAGTAAAGCCATGAGGTCATTGCAGTCGTGTCAGATCACAACACCACTCGGCCCCCTTCAGAATTACATCCCGTTTACACATCAACAGCGCCGTTTAGAGCTCCATCACACCAAGTAACATGGACACCAGTGGCCATTTGCAGATTGAACAACGAAGGTACACACACCACTCTCCGCAAATGCAAGGTTCAATTCATGGCGCGCGCGCGCACACACACACACACACATAAGCACACACACACACACACACACACACACACACACACACACGACCAACACATAAGCACACACACACACACACACACACACACACACATATCAGCACCCCCCCACCCCTTGTGGAATGAACATGCTATTGCTAACTGAAGACAACCAGGAGCCACGGCCCCGTCCCTACACGCGCGAATCCCCGAATTGCCCGTCGCCATCACTACCGCCGCCGTGCCTTTGTTGCTGTCGCGATGCAGCGCTCGCATCATCACCATCACCATCACCATCACCATCACCATCACCATCACCATGGTCATGATAGCCATCACCATGAGCAACTTCACCATCACCACCATCAGCTGTGCCTGTTCCACTCTTTCCTGTCCACGCAAAGCCGGCAACCGCCCTCTGCCCTTCTTGGAACGGCTGCACCACAGCCGTCTTTGTCGCCGTCACAAACTGCTCTTTGTGTGTGCGCAATCGGCTCCCAAACGCGCTCTACGCAAGTTGTGTATGTGTGTGTGTGTGAGTTTTGGGGGGGGGGGGTCAGTTGGAAGACACTCGTGTGAGCAAAGCATGTATGCCAGCAAACAGACAGACAGACACAAACACACACACACACACACATCAGCACACAAACACACAAACACAAACACACACACATCAGCACACAAACACACACACACACACACACACACACACACACACACACACACACACACACACACACACACACACACACACACACACACACACACACGCGCGCGCGCGCGCGATGCAGTGCGCGAACCTTTGAGAAGGTGTGGAGGACGCGCTGTTTTGCGCTTTGGATTTCAAAGTCGATGTTCTTGAAGGGGCGGCGGCCAACAGTCACGCCCGCGCTGAGCGGAAGTCCAAGGCCTCGCTTCATCAGCTGCACCAGCACCGTCTCAAGTCTGGTGGCGACCGGATGTGCACGCAAGTACGCATATCACGGATTGGGGTGAGCGTGTGCGCGTGCGTGTCGGTTTGAGTGGGTTGTGTCGCACACATGCGCGCTTGTGTGTGTGTGTGTGTGTGTGTGTGTGTGTGTGTTGCGAGAGAGTGCGCGGCTGCAAGCCAACCAGGAAAGACACCACCAAGAACAGCCGCAGCAGCAACAGGAGCGCACTTTGGGGGCGTGCCGCATTTGATAAAGGCCTTGCGCACGTTCTTCGGTTTGCGTTTCCTGTTGTGGGATCCAGCATGGGGTCACAACTTGCTATGAGACGTTGAGTAATGCAATGTGTCGCAGTTGCGCATGTGGATGCGTATGGGTGCGTGCATGCGTGTAGGTGCGTGTATGTGTGTGCATGTGTTTTGTGTGTGCGCGCGTGTGTGTGCGTGTGCGCATGCGTGTGTGCTTATGTGTGCGTGCGTGTGTCACGCACAGGATTTCGTCGTAAGGCGCTGTTGTCCAGTAGACAGTGGCGCCCGAAGCATCCAGTACCTCGGGAACATCAACCTCAACGTCACCTGCAGTGCAAGTTGCATGGGCGCATGTGTATGTCAGAAGGGTGCTCAGATGAAGCAGGGTTCTAGCGTGCAAGTCATGAAAATGAATGCAACCCTGACGAATAGCATGGCCTGTAAAACCACAAGTGCACAGAGAAGCATACTTGGTCACCACGCACACGTAACTGAGCAAGCATGCGCTGGCACACATCCATACACCATCCCGTTTCCACATACCCTGCCTGTGGCCGCCAAGCAGCTTGAAGCGGTGCTTGTCCGTGTTCTTATCAAGACAGATGAAGGAGAAATCTGCAAGCGCCGGGTCTGCGGCGAGATCAACGACCTTGTAGCTGCGGTGGTGACGGGGGACACGGGCAAGTGAGAATGAGACGAGGAACATGGCAAGGTATGGAGAGACAAAGAAACAGGGGGGCAGTGAGAGGCAGAGGTATTCAAAGAGCCGCGAGGTGCGCATATGCCCACACAGACAGGCGGACAGACAAACAAGACAAGGCAAGACAAAGCAGACAGACAGACAAGACGGACACACACACATACACACACACACACACACACACACACACACACACACACACACACACACACACACACACACACACACACTCACACACACACACACACAAGTATGCAAGGCAGTCGCACCTTTCAAGGAGGGTCAGCGCTTCCCTGAGGTCTGTGGGGGCGTTTTGGCTGACAAACACAGCGAGGCGCTTGGACACGTGCAAGCGGGTGAGGATGGTGGTGAGGTGGGCGATGTCTGGCAGTGCGCCAAACCGTCGCGAGCGGCCAATGGAGCGGAAGAAGGGGAAGAAGAGAATCTGCGCGGCGTAACCGATGTATCGGCCCGTGCCACGCAGGGCCGAGGCAAGCCACACCATCAGCGACGATGCAGCAACTACACAGCACAGTGAAGAGTGTGAGTGAGTGAGTGACTGAGTGTGTGAGTGAGTGAGTGAGTGAGTGAGTGAGTGAGTGAGTGAGTGACTGAGTGAGTGAGGGTGCGAGCAAGCTTAGGGTTGGCACAAGCAAGTTAAGGCCGACGCACGAAAGTAGATGCCCGCATAGATGCCGCCAAGGAGGCCGTTGGTTCGATCGTTTAGGCCGAGGGAGATTGCGCTCGCTGCATCAAACACGCAAACACATGAAAGCTGAGCAGGTGGAGAAACAGCTTGCAACCTACATACTTACACCCCAGCCCAATACCTCACACAAACAGGCAGACAGCCAAGCACGCACAAACACGCACGCACAAACACGCACGCACAAACACGCACGCACACAAGCAAGCAAGCTGGTGGTGTGCTCGTACTGAGGCCGCCAATGAGAGGAAGCATGTAGACTGTGTTGATGCGCCACTGCACATACAAAGGAGCAGTACACGAGCAAGTCAGCACGTACGGCAGTAAGAGGCAAGCCCAAAGACTGAAACACACGTACGTTCAACCTCATATGCATACACACCCCCGCACCTCGCACCACACGCACATGTACGGACATCCACAACACACGTACGCACCCCACGAACGATGGCAAAGGCAGTTGCCTGCCAGCCCTCGTTGACGGCCGGCGTTACAGCCTGTGTGCGCAGCGCGTGGAGAAGCGCACCGCTGTTGATCAGCGTCTGCAGCACAATCCTGTGTGTGTGTGTGTGTGTGTGTGTGTGTGTGTGTGTGTGTGTGTGTGTGTGTGTGTGTGTGTGTGTGTAAAGCGAGTGTGTGCGGAAGAAAACTAGCACTGTGGCAATGGACAAGGAGCAATGCCCACCAACACACCTGTTTGGTCGGTAGTTGAGGTACTTGAGGATATTGTCTCGTTCGAACGTTACGTAGTGGTCGTGGCGCTGCAGCAGCGACACAATGCGGCGATGAAACGCAATTCGCTGCGAGGGTGTTGTGTAAACGTTGTCCCGTGGATGAGCTCAGTGCAGCCTGGAATACGGGAATACTGTGGCCAGCTTCCACACATCAACGCAATCACCTCAAAAGCACACACACACACAACACACACACACACACACACACACAAGCACATACACAAACATACACACACACACACACAAGCACATACACAAACATACACACACACACACACACACACACGAAACGAATTTCCAGGCATGCCGCACCTGTTCTGTGTGCTGCTCATCATCAAACACTTCATCAGTGACAAAGACGATGAGTTTTGCAGAGGGCTCCCCTCGCTTCCGCCGCAGCAGCTCAGACATGCGCAGCGCCATATCGCCACCGGCTGGCATCTTGTCACTGGTACCTCCCTGGCCATCGTCATCATTGCCATCATCACCACCTTCATCGTCATCATCATCATCGCCATCACGGTCGCCATCTTCACGGTCTGAGGTGCCTTGCACGTGCGGTTTTGCATGCATCCCAGCTGTTGACGTGTCGGTGGCAATGTCGTTTGTCCATCCAAAGCGCTCTGCCAGCACACCTGCGCACCGTGGCTCAAAGTTGAGGAGCTCCAGGCAGCAGTTGTGCGATGCGAGGTACTCTGGTGTCAGAAACACAAACGCCACTTGCGCGTTGGCTGCTGCCGTCGTGCACACGTCCTGAATGGAGGCGCCTGGCAAAATGTTCTGCACGTCAACCCAGCACCGGCCATCCTCAAACAACGACGCGACGCTGCGTGCAGGCACGAGCGTTTCGCCCGTCCACGAGTAGCTGACCATGAATGTGCCGCGGCCGAGGCCTTTGCACAGCGACACAAGCACGCTGGTTGGCGTCTTGGACAAAAACTCGCCACGGTTCCTGTGCGCGTGCAGACGTGGATGAGTGAACATGAGCGAAGGGTTCTGTGTGCAAGCGCATCTCGGTGCACATGTGCAGGTGTGCGTGTGGGCATTTGCCCGGGGTGTCTGGGTGCGTGTGTTGTATCCGTCTGCATGTGTGGTTTGGTTTGATGTGATGACCAAGCTGTAGCAGCCCCTAGCCCCGTTTCAAGGCTTCGCACGTGGGCTCACATCAGCACGTAGACCATGAAGGCGGACGCGATGAAGCCAAAAGTGATGGCACTCCCAACTTCGCCGGATACAGCCTCTGGTGTGTGCGAACAGAACAGCGATGGCAGAAGTTTTGCGCGCGCGCACGCGCGTGTGTGTGTGTGTGTGTGTGTCAGGGAAGGTGTTGCAACCAAGAACACTTGTGTACACGTGGCAGAATGCCGGAGTACTCGAGAGGTTGGGCGTGCACAGCAAGCATCGATGGATGGATGGGCAGTCGCAATACCTTGGCGCGTTTCGAAGAGCTCGATTTCGCCCGCCGTCAGCCCACAGGTTGGTATGATGACCGTGGTGGTCACACGGGTCGCGTTGAGGCCAAAGGGGCAGACATCGTCATATCCGATGCTGAAGTTCTTCACCGGGTTGAACTCCGAGATGTTCGCGGTTTGACAGTGGAGATTAACGCCAAAGGTGGGAATGACAGTGTCATCGCACTGCGCCTGTCCGTACACGATGCTGAGGATAACGAGCCACAGCAAATAGAGCCAGTACAGGCTGAAGATGGACACTGTGCGCAAGTCACTACAAGGTGAGAAGCAGGTCGGTACATCTAGAGGAGATGGAAAGTTGATCCACCAGAGGACACGGGTGCATGCACATCCACGTACACAAGCAGAAGCACACAGACACACACCTGGACGGACGGACGGACGGTTAAATGGACACACAGATGTATCTACACACGGACAAACAGTCACACACACGCACACACAGTCACACACACACATACACACATACACACACAACGAAATGCAAACGTACGGAACGCTTCCGAGGTCCAGAGCCACTTGCGAACGCTGACAGTGATGTGTACGATGAGCCAGGTGGTCAGGTAAGAACCCCGCAGCTGGCGAAGGCCAGTGTTGACCTCATCTGCTTCCGAATTGCTTGTGCTCGGGACGTTGAATGGTGCTGCCATGATGAGCGTCTCCTTCAGGACATCCTTCAGGAATCGGAGCACCGTCGCCGTGTCCACAGCCTGCAGCCACTCAACGACGCTCTCCGCGTTTGCCGCCGTCGACCCCTTGCGCTCCCGCCCCTCCTCACTGTACTTTGTCGCCATCGTCGGCGAATCCAGCCCTGTTGCTACCCCCGCTTCCTCATCCACACCCAACAGCGGCTCCTGCAACGAGCCCACGGCATCGTGGTCTGCTGAGCTCATCATCGTCTCTTGCTTGCTTGCTTGTTAGAGAAAAAAAGTGAAGAAGCAGAAGGCAGGAAGGACTCACATTTTCACGATGGAACCAAGCACAACCAGTGGCACCACCAGCACCACCAGCGGCGCACCACCACCTGCACCTGCATCGGCATGGCTGTGTGGCTCTTGGGCACGACATGCACAGCCAGCCAAGTTCCCGCCATTCCAGGTGTGATGTGGTGTGTGTGTGTGTGTGTGTGTGTGTGTGTGTGTGTGTGTGTGTGTGTGTGTGTGTGTGTGCATGTGTTTGGACTCCCGCTGTCTGTCTTGTACATGCACGCAGTCGTCTGCTGTGGCGGAACCGCTGTTGATTCGCTTGCACGTCTCTCTTTGACCTGACTCTCCTTACTCGTTGTCACCAGCGTCCTCGAGAGGTCGGCCGGTTCTGTTTGGACGCGAGACGTCGCCTATCGTACGTGCGCACCAGTAACTGTGTGTGCGTGCGGGATTGTGCTTTGCCTGCTCGCTCCATAGAGTTCAATGCTAACCCCTCTTCTTTCCCACCTCCTGCCCCACACGCAACACGTACTGCAACAGCCTTGGGACAAAGGTGTTGAAAGAGTACCGTGGATGTGAGTTGGGCGTGCCGCTTGAGGATGGCTTTGAGGATCGGTTCATCGAGAGAGACCAGAGCCATCGTGAATACATCGACCACCTCTTGTCATGGGCAGTTCTGGCAGCCCATGCGCGTGGTCTTAGCCTCGAAAGCAAACGCGTGACGATGCGCGACCTGTTCCCACCAGACTCCGTTGTATGCTGGCGTGGGCTGCTCACCAAGATCATGGCGTCGCCACTCGAGCGGCGCAACCCAGTCTCCCTCGTTGCATTCAAACTGCAAGGGTGCCTGCTCCTGTGCGAGTACGAGACCTCTGAGTCCGCGCAGCAGCGCGTGCACGGCATGTCCGACGGGCAGCGGCGCGCGTGCTACGCTGGCTATCGCTTCGAGACGTACGTTACACGGGATGCCGAGTCACGGCAAGCCAGACACGCCAAGCACCAGCACGTCGTGGGCAGCACGGCCGCAGTGCAAACGCCACCGGTGGGCAAGGCAAGTGCGGCGCCACCCGCGAACGCGGCACAGAGCACACCTGACAATGCCAAGCGCCCACACCACGATGCACGCGCTGCAGGGGAGCATGGTCCCGGCATGCGGAGCAAACACGCGAAGCTACACGCTTGTGGTGGCGGTGGCGGTGGTGATGATGGTGATGGTGATGATGATGGCGACGCTGGCCATATGGATGAGAGGGGTGCGGTGATGGTGGGTGAGAAGGGCGGAGGGCAAAGTGGCAAACGCGCTGCCGACCAAGGTGACACGAGGGGCGATGGGCACAACGACCCGTACGGCTGTGAACTGCACGCTGACATGACGCTGACTGATCAGCAGTGTGCACGCGCTGTTGTGAACACCAACGAAGGATTCTGCTGCGTCTTCCACACACGCTTGAACAACATCTCCATCCTCTCCGCTGGTACGTGAGTGTGTGTGTTTGTGCGTGAGTGTGTGTGCGTATGTGCGTGAGCGTGTGTGTGTGCGTGCGTGAGCGTGTGTGTGTGTGTGTGTGAGTTAATGTAAAACGAGCGAGCGAGCGAGAGAGAGAGTGTGTGTGTGCATCAACAACGCACTTTCTTGATCGCAACGCTTGTCCCCATTGCCAAAACACTCCAATACCACACCGTCCGTGTTGTGCTGTTGCCGCAGGCGAGGTGGACTGCGTGGACCCAGCCACAAATGAATATATTGAACTCAAGACCATCAATGAGGAAGCCATGGCTCGCCCATCGTTCAAGCGGTGTGTGTGTGTGTGTGTGTGTGTGTGTGTGTGTGTGTGTGTGTGTGTGTGTGTGTGTGTGTGTGTGTGTGTGTGTGTGTGTGTGTGTGTGTGTGTGTGGAGCCTTTTCTCCTCACTCCGCCACCCTTCCTCGTGTTTGCTTGTTTTTCGCTGCATCAATGACGCCGAACGGTGCCCATTCACCAGCACATCTCCACTGCTTCGACTCGTTGGTGACGATACGCGCCAGGCAGCAAGACCCTGAGCCTCTGTGTGTCTGTGTCTGTGTGTCTGTGTGTGTGTGTGTGTCTGTGTGTGTGTGTGTGTGTGTGTGTGTGTGTGTGTGTTTCCTCGGCTTGGTGTGCGTGTGCAATCTCGATAGCATTCACTGGCCTTTCAGATGTGAATTGAGAGCAGCGGGTTCAATACTCTTTGCTGTTCGCTGTACAAATCAACAAAAGTTCAAGTGGACAGAGCAATGAAGAAGAGGAGGAAAACAAGAGCAACAGGCACGCTGTTGGGACAATGTAACAGGCCAACAATATATGGACAACTTGCGACAGCGAGCCCTGCCGAAGCTCAACAGTGTGTACACCCAGAACCTCCTGTCACATTCAACACGAAAAGAGGTGAAACAGCGGACCGGAGGTGTAACATGCAACGTACATGTGCCATTTCACATGGCTTCACGCAATCACATCATCATCATCATCATCATCATCATCATCATCATCATCATCATCATCATCATCATCATCATCATCATCATGCCGTGCGGAGGCAGCGGATAGTCTCTGCAACACATGACGCAAGATCGCTGTATACGTGCACGCCGTGTTGGCTGGCGGCGTCACGGAGATACGAGCGGCCGCGGTTGAAGTCCTTGAGCTCGAGCGGCGTGAGGATGTGGTCGTCGATCGTCGTCCCTGGTGTCATGCTCTCCACAGCAAGAAATGCGCGCCGAGCCTTGCCCACATAGTACGCGGCCTGAGGCGTAAGATGTGAGAGAGTGAGAGTGAGAGTGAGTGTGAGTGAGTGTGTGTGTGTGTGTGTGCGTGCGTGTGCGTGCGCATGTGAGTGTGTACATGTGTACGTGATGTGTTTATCAGCGTGCAACATCAGTACGGTCACCAACCACAACATCAGCTCTGGTACTCCCAAAGAACAGCACTTAACATCCACCAGCCACCACCACTCACCACCCACCACTCCCACTCCTCACACACTCTCCAGCGCACCTCGACCAGGGAGCCCACGGCGCGCGTCTCGCTGCCAATGAAGTAGAGCATGCTGCGACACCGGCGCTTGGCGGCCGCCTCAAGCGGTATCATATCCGCTGTCCACCGCGGAATGCTCGGGTTGAACGACGACAGTCCGGCCCGCCTGGTGTTCACGTCAACGCGTGGTGATGGTGTGGTGGGTGAGGTGGTGTGAGAGAGTGAGAGAGAGAGAGAGAGAGAGAGAGAGAGAGAGAGAGAGAGAGAGAGTGTGTGTGTGTGTGTGTGTGTGCCACACCATCAACGAGAAAGGCGTGTGACAGTGTCGTCAGAACCAACCTCAGCTGCTCCTGCACGTCGGTTCGCCATTGCGAATCCCCGCACGTGCCGCCCAAGTAGACGTCACTCGCGAGCACATCCTCGCCGGCGCCTGCACACGCCCGAGAAATGATGGACGGAAGAGGCAGAGAGAGAGAGTGTGTGTGTGTGAATGTGTACGTGTGAATGTATGTGTGAGTTGTAGGTGTGTGCGTGTGTGCCAGGTCAGGGTGAGAGATGAGTGTGAGAGACATTACAACATTGCGCCAGCATGTCCGGGCGCGCGCGCGCGCGCGCGTGTGTGTGTGTGTGTGTGTGTGTGTGTGTGTGTGTGTGTGTGTGTGTGTGTGTGTGTGTGTGTGTGTGTGTGTGTGTGTGTGTGTGAGTTCGCATCTCGGAGGTGAGAGTATGAGGCATGCCATGCCATCTTACCGTCTCCATGTGCAATGCCAACATCGGACAGCCAGTCCGCAAAGCGGTCCTGCGACACCACGTGCTGCGTGCTCGCAACACATGCACACAGGACGACAAACGTGCACACGCCCACGTGATCGTCGCCCTTGTCCCTCTTCTCCGCCGGCTGTGGGGCGCAGGGCAGCGCAGCAATAAGCGACGCCAGCTCATCCTTGCTCACGTCCTCTCCAAATAGGACACGCAAACACCGTTGCACATCCTGCGGACGCACGTGCACCAAGAAGCAAGGACGATTGGGAGGATGAAAGGCAGATGGGGGGGGGAATGGGTGAGTGCGCCGACTGATACTTGTTGGTCGGCTGAATGTGTGTGTGTGTGTGCTGTTTGGTTGTGTTGACACTGTTGGGGAGGTTTGCATCGCGTTCGAGGCCGTGTTGCAGGCGAGAGGAGCAGCTAATCACTGCAATGACGAAGCAAATACACATCAGGCCAACAGGGCACACACCGCCCGCCCACCTGGACAGTGAGATGGAAGGGGAGAGAAGCATCGTAACTGCTTCGTCGCTTCAAAGCCAACACATGACCATCGTCATCACTGCCTTTGTCACGACCTCCTCTGTTGTTGCTGCTGCTGCTCGTGGTGGTGGTAGTGGTGGTGGTGGTGCTCGTGGGATTGTGCATTGCAAGAGCGGTTTGGATATGGGAGAGCAGGCGAGCAGCCGGCAACACCACGTCATCGCCTGGTCAAATTCGAGCGACGGGCCCCGCAGGTCATAGGATGGGGACATTGGGCATGCATGAGAATGGGGGCAGCGGATACAACAAGAGCAAGTGTGGTGGTGGTGGTGGTGTGTGGGGAGGGGGAGAGCGATGCAAAACAAGCGCGCAGAAACACTTCAACACACCTCGACACACACGCACACACGCACACACACACGCACACACGCACACACACACGCACACACACGCACATAAGACAAGCAAGGCCGCACCTTCTGTGGCTGGGCGGCTATTGCGATGGACTGCGCAGACTGTGTATGTGAGCGCATCTTGGATGGACGCAAACACGGGCACGCCCTCGTCTCGAAGTAACGTCCGCAGGATGGCGCGTCCCCTGCATGGTGTGTGTGTGTGTGGGGGGGGGGTGAGCATATTCATTGGTTCAATCCAAACATGTCAGTTGGTTCAAGCAAACACACACACACATTACCACGCACACATACACACGTACAAGTACACACAATGCATGTGGCGTGTGCAGGGACCTGTTGATGTCGTCAATCTGCCTCTGGTCGAGCTGCTCTCCGCAGATGACGGAATGCGGCGGGAGCGGCGACAGCGCAACGACGAGCGATTGCGGCCGCGTGGCTGCAGAGAACAAGGAAGCGGTGCGGGGTGAGGTGGGCATGTGTGTTCAACCACGACACGCACATATACAGATACACACACACAAATAGATGCCGCCAGCCACACACACACACACACACACACACACACACACACACACACACACACACACACACACACACACACACAGACAAACTACACACCGGCGTTGACAGCGACTTCGACCATGGACGCGACGCCACGTGTGGTGTGATCAAAGACGAACAAGAGCACATCTGCAGCCTGCTTGGCCCTCTCCTCCTCTTGCATCAGCTCCGGATACCACTCATCCACCTGTGGGTTGTAATATGTCACGTCGTGCTGCTCCAAGAACGGGATGGCCACGTCGCGTCGCCATGTTGTCGGGTTGCACGCGCCACCGAGGAAAACCTGGTGAGGGTGTCTCAGCTTTGGTGCTTTTGTGCCACTCTGAGCACCATCACGGCCACTGTCATCGTCATCATCAGCCTCGTTGTCGTCGTCATGGCCACTGCGACCCACGCTGCTGCGCTTGGAGTGGCTTCCATGCCAACTCCTCACGCTGCGGTGACGCTCCTCCAACACGGCATCTGTCACAGAGGCGCTGCTCCTGTTGTGTGCATAATCGTGCATGGAAACGATGAATCACAGGCGCGCAAACAGGTCGGAGGAGTGCATTGTGACACAGCGTGGTGGCATGCAGATTTGTGCAAAAGAAACAGCCTTGTGCAAACAAACAGTCTTGTGCACAACAAGCAGACTTGTGCAAAACAAGCAGCGTGAGTTGCTGCTTCCTCCAGGTTCAAAGGGGAAACACACAGTTTCGCCGCCACGCCCTTACATGGCATCGAGGTAGGACTGGGACGCCTGTGTGTATTGCAGCAGCGCGAGGGCGGCCAACGAGTGGCCTGATTTCTTTGGGGAGTGCTGGCGCGCGGTGTGCGGTGCGTGGTCGAGTCCGTGGGCCTTGAGCAATGTGTGGATCTTGTTGAGGAGCAGCGTTGTTTCCTCTTCTTCCCCACCGCCTCCATGGTCCGGTCCAGGCAGGCACTCGTGCAAGCGGCTTCACGCCGTCCACCACAAAGGCACAAGCACGTCAACGTAATTACCCCAGCGCATCAACGTGAGCACCCGAGCGCATCAACGTGAGCACCCGAGCGCATCAACGTGAGCACCCGAGCGCATCAACGTGAGCACCCGAGCGCATCAACGTGAGCACCCGAGCGCATCAACGTGAGCACCCGAGCGCATCAACGTGAGCACCCGAGCGCATCAACGTGAGCACCCGAGCGCATCAACGTGAGCACCCGAGCGCATCAACGTGAGCACCCGAGCGCATCAACGTGAGCACCCGAGCGCATCAACGTGAGCACCCGAGCGCATCAACGTGAGCACCCGAGCGCATCAACGTGAGCACCCGAGCGCATCAACGTGAGCACCCGAGCGCATCAACGTGAGCACCCGAGCGCATCAACGTGAGCACCCGAGCGCATCAACGTGAGCACCCGAGCGCATCCAAACCGTAATGCCATCTCGACCCACAAGCACACACTGACGACTACACAAACACATGCTGGTGTACACACACACACACACACACACACACACACACACACACACACACACACACACACACACACACACACACACGCAGTCACACGCACAAGCAGGGGGTAGTGTACCTGATCCAATCTCTTCGAGCATCCGTCCTGTTTCCATGCTGCTGAACCATGGCCTGCATCATCGTCGTGGTCTCCTCGTCTCCGTGTGTTGGCTGTTCCCTCGGGCGACCCCCCGCACTTGGCTGCCGGCCTGAGTGTCCGCGTCCTGTGGAGGTTGTCCTTTGTCGTGCGTCGCACAGGTGGTGGCGGAATGAATGAGGCAGGGGTGTTTGTTGTGTCGTCGTTGGATGGATCAGAGATATCTTTTTGCTTTCCCACCACCCAACACACATACAAACACATGCACGCGCACACGCACACACACACCACACGCACAGGCCCACCACACAACACACACATACCCTCACCCCCAGACCCACCCCCCCACCGACAGGCAAACAGGACAGACACACACACACACACACACACACACACACACACACACACACACACACACACACACACACACACACACACACCGTGGCAGGTGGACGCCTCGCCGCCAATGCGCTGGGCGGTGTAGTGCATAAAGGCGCGTTCGTTGCGGGGCCGTTCAGGCAGCATGGAGATGGAGAAGGGGTTGGAGTCCATGAAGTAGCGCATCCAGTACCCCATGCTCCGCACCTTCTTGATGGGCTGGCTCGCTCGGCCAAACACCTGTGTGTGTGTGGGGGGGGTATGGATCGAGTGAGGTGGAGTAATTCGGGGGAGGGAGAAGGGATGAAGAGGTGCACACAAAGCTCGAACAATCCCGCTTGCATGAAACTCACATACACAGACACACACACACACACATGCACAGGTGAACACACACGCTCACATGCACGCACACACACACACACACACACACACACACACACACACACACACACACACACACACACACACACACACACGATGCCCCTGACCTCCATCAGGGAGTGGAAGGTGTGGCCGTTGGGCATGACGCCCTCGTTCTCCATGCGATTCAGCACCTTGAGTGCTGCGTCAACCTGTAAACTCGGCCGCGGCCACACCGCATCCAGTAGCGACTTGGTCTTGTACCTGCACAGCACCGAGGTGCGTGCATGCGTGTGGGCGTGTGGGCACGAACGCAGGTGCATGAAAGCATGTATACGTGTGCAATGTAGCGTCGTGTGCGCGCGTGCGGGCAAACGTAGGTCACGGTATGGACAAGCGCATGCATGCGCATGAGCAACGCTGGCGCACTCACGTGTTTGTCACTGGGAACACTTCAAGCAGGCGGTTGTAGAAGTGCACCTCCACATCGGCGTTCAGCTCATCCATGCGGTTGAGCACTGCATTGATAAACTTCACATGGCCTCGAGCAGGCTACCACATTTGTGTATGTGTGTGTGTGTGAAAGACCGTGTACGTGAGCAAGAGCGGCAGCGTCAGTGTGAGCATGTGTATGTGCATGTGTGCTCTCGACGAAGAGGTGTAGCGCATCCACTTGCTTGAGCGCATACACGCACTTGGCCGAGCATATTCACGCATGCATGCACACACGTGTACACACGCGCATGCACACACGTGTACACACACACACACACACACACACACACACACACACACACATGTACGCACGCACGCACACCCCCACTATCTTTCTTCCATCCAATGTACTGACCTGGTTCTGTACGATGACGTCGACGATGCTGAAGAGCTGCTCCTCGTCCTGGGCGAGCTGCACCACCTGCGCCAGCTCGCGCGTGCTCGTTCCACCCAGCACGTCGCGCACACGAGCCTCCACCTCCGGCGGCAGTGGAGCTGCGCCGCGTACGGGCGATCCGCCCTCGCCTCCTCCATGCACTTGCACGTCCCTTGCGGTGCTCGTCGTGTCGCCGTTGTGCTCGTCGTGTCCACGCATGTCTTGTGGTGTTGATGTCGTTGACATGAAGCAGCAGCACCCACGACCACGGGTGGCCAGCTGCACATGCTGTCGCTGTTGCCACGCCTGCGCAGCAGCAGCAGCAGCAGAAGCAGCAGCAGCAGAAGCAGCAACAGCAGAAGCAGAAGCAGCAACCATGCGCCTGCTTCCCACCGCACCACGTCCCCCAAGTCCAGCGGCCGCACCGCGAACAGCCACGGCGCTGCGGCCACACCGCGCTAGCAGCATCGCCACCAACATCGCCGTCCACGACACACACGCGCACGACACACAAACACAGGTAAACACACCTGCACAACTTGAAGGCGAGAAGTGCGCGATTTTTCTGTGGGATGGATTGGTAGGACAACAGCGCTGACCACAGCACACAACAGCGATGCTGACACGCGAGGGGTGGTGGTGTGGTGTGGTTGCAGCAGCGGTTGCTGCGGTGCTGGTGCTGGCCGTGCGTTGCGAGGGCGTGCATTGGCCGTGCGAGCCACATGGCCACTACTACCGCGATACGCAGATGTGCATTTGCAACCGGGAGCAGCAGCAGCTTGCGCGGGGCCAGCTGGTGTATGCCTTCGACCCGCCTGTCTCTTCAACCGGCTTCAACAAGAATTGCTGCAAGCACTGCTTCTGTGGCGACCCATGGGCTATTGTGAGAAACACATTCATCGGCAAGCGCAACCACCACGCAGACGTGCGACCGCTCGCCATCAGGGACGACAGGGAGGCTGTGCTGCAGGACATGCGCGTGCGACGCGCCGTTGCCGACGACGCCACCAGCAGCAACAGCAGAAGCCACAACAACAACGTTGATCTGAACATTGCCGTGTCACTGGGCGCCTTTGATGAGCTGCAGCCTCGCTTCCCAAGCTGCGTTGTGCCGGGGTATGACGCGGAGGCGCAGGTCACGGAAGAAGAGGGTGTGGCGCTGGCGCGGTCGTTTGTGGACGGGTGTGCATCGAAGTGGGAGTGGGCGCGGCAGTTTCACAACCCCATCAACGTAAGCAAGCTCAGTGCGTCTGTGTGCGCGTGTGTGTGTGTACGTGTGTGTGTGTATGTGTGTATGTGTGTGCGTGTGTGTGCGTGTGTGCGTGTGTGGTATCCTTCTCCTTGTGTGGTGAGTCGTCGTGTTCTTTGAACTACAATCGCGCATGGTATCGCGCCTGCTGCTGTTGTGTTTCCTTTCTTGCTTCTTCCTCAGCGCTTCGTTGCGAGAGCACCACCCTCTGTCTTCCACCATGTCACATCCCCTACCTCACACACTTCCTTGTGCTTTGCAATGCCTTGTAAGCGAGATACCCTGGTGCTGTCATCGTGGATGTCGTTCCGCCCAGATACGCAGCGATACAACACCTTGGGCTGCACAAACCCAGCGTACATTGCTGGATGGTACGAGTCTATCATGACCATGGGGCTGCGTGCCGTAGTGCTCCACGACTGCCTGTCACCAGGCCTCGTCGCCGCCTTGCAGAACGACAATATCACGTACGCCCTGTGCTGCTTCACGCATGCCTCTCAATCGCAGCAGCTTGCTTGCTTGCATATGTATGTGTACAAATATGCGTGCACGAGTGGCTGGTCCACCGATGTTGCCTGCTTGCGTCACCCCCATGGCGCTCCTTGTGGCACCCCAGCAGACGTGTGGTGCTCAGGCCGCTTGAAGTTGTGGGTAGTCGCAAGACGCCCGCTCACATTTACCACGTGGCCTGTCGTGGCTGTATCAGATTTGAGCGGGTGGAGCATGATATGAGCTCCAATATCCACTTTAAGCAGTCGCCGTACGACGTGCGCTTTGTGCTCTATTCTGAGTACTTGCGCCGCAGCGAGCAGCAGCACCTCACGCATGTCCTCATGACAGACATGAGCGATGTCAGGTGTGTGTGCGTGTGTGTTTGTGTGTGCGTGTGTGTGCGTGTGTGTGCGTGTGTGTGTACAAGCACTCAAGAGCAGTGTTTCTTGCATCTCATGTCGTTGCTTCCTGTTCCATCCAACTCATCCACCGACCCCACCCCATCCGACTCATTAACCGCACCGCCCCACCCCGTATCATGCAGGTTTCGCCGTGATCCGTTCTCTGCGATGCGCGCGCGCCCGGATGTCGAGATCTTCATCGGCGCTGAAACACTTTCTTTTCGCCACAATCCGTGAGTTGAATTGGCCTTCAGCCGGTAGCGCTCCTCATGCTCTCTCTTTCAAATACACACACATCTACGTATCTCACACTCTCCATCACACACACACACACACACACATACACATACACACATACACACATACACACATACACACATACACACATACACACGCACACACACACACACACACCCTCTCCCCCCCCCTCTTTCTCACGGTTACACTCTCCATCACACACACGCGCGCACACATGCGCGCAAACCCACAGGTATGTGTCGGAGTACTTGGAGTGGTGTGCGCCGGCGTATGCGCCACTGCTCCACCACCCAGCCTTCCAACACACAATCCCGCCAAACTGCGGGGTCGTCGGGGGCCAATATGCGTCAACCGTGCGGCTGCTGGCACACGTCGTCAAGCTGTACAAGCAAAGAACCTACGAGAAGCACGCGTGCATGGAGCCATGGGAGCGCTCATGCGACATGGCCATGTTTGCCATCGCCCTCATGACCGGATACGAGACGCTGCACGAGGACGTCATCGCAGATGACGGGTCGTGGGCGGCGCTGCAGCAGCCATTCAGGTTTGACAGCGGCGTCCCATTCACAAGTCCCTTCACGCTTCACGTCTCGTCGCCGCCGTATTATGTCATCCACAAGTGATCCGCACGGCGCATGTTGATTGGTGCTGGCGCATCAGGATACCTCCCCCTCACATCATCGTGCCACGACGAAGCGTGCTGTGGTGCAATTGCTGTCACCGACACGTGTGCCGTGTAATTGACGTGACGTGACAGCCCTTTCTTGACGAGTTTGCACGCACACCTCGTGCTTGCTTGCTTCCTTTCCGTCTGTTCGCCGTTCTGACACATGCGTAGCCTTAAGTGAGCACGTCTGTATATCGAGCACTTTCGTGTAATGAAACCTCTGGTAGTTGCTCTTCTAAACAATTGCTTCACCATGCTAACTGTGTCTACAAACTCAGTCAAGTGGATGCATATGTACAGCAGTAACTGATACCACAGCATGACGAGAGCTCAGTCAATCAATTATGCACTCGTGCACATGCACACACATGTACGCGCGGACAAATCCGTTACTTGTGGATGACATAATAGGGCTGGGAGGGTGTCTCATCTGCAAAGAAGCTGGTGAAGGGTGGCCCGCTGTCATAGCGATAGAGGTGCGTTGGCGGTGTGGTCGCTGGATCGGCATACAGTGTCTCGTATCCGGTCATGAGGGCGATGGCAAACATGGCCATGTCGCAGTAGCGTTGCCACGGCTCGCGGCAGCTGTGCTTTTCAAACTCTCGCTCGGAGTACAGCTTGACAACGTGTGTGAGCAGGCGGAGGACAGCGTCGTATTTGCCGCCAACGACACCGCAGTTGAGGGTCATGGCGTCCCCGAACCATGGTTCATAGGGCAGCTGCCCATACGCCTCCGCGCACCACTCCAGCACCTCCCACGTGAACCTGTATGCGTATGTGTATGTGTGTGTGTGATGTGCGTAAGTGTGTGTGTGTGTGTGTGCGATGTGTGTGCGTGTGTGCGTACGTGTGTGTGTGTGTGATGTGTGTGCGAAAGTGTGTGTTTGCGTGGATGTGTGCCAGGTCGAGGCATGCAGCGGTACTCGTGTGAAGAGCGGTAACAGCAACACAGCAGGTGCTCTGCTGTTCATCACCACCAGACGACGTACGGGTTGTTCTTGTAGGCGTAACGGTCTGCGCCGATGAAGATCTCGATATCCGGGCGCGCGCGCATTGCAGAGAACGGGTCACGCCGAAACCTGCACGGTATGGGGCGAGGCGGGGCAGTGGATGAGTTGGATGGATGGTCGTTCTGTGTGTGTGTGTGTGTACATGTGTGTGTGTTACAATCAGGAAAGTTGTGGTGGAAGAGGCGAGAATAAAGCAGCAGACAGAGGGAGACACACGCACACACACACACACACACATACACACAAACACACCTGACGTCGTGGAGGTCTGTCATGAGCACAAAGTCGTAGACGGCGTCTGAGCGGTCGAGATATTCCTTGAAGAGCACAAAGCGCACGTCGTTGGGCGACTGCTTGAAGTGGATGTCGGAGCTCGGGTCAAGCTGCACCTTCTCAAACCTGCACACGCGGTTGCACAAGCGAAACCCGGCGGGGTGAGGGGGGGGGGGCAAATGTGGCACGTGAGTCCCTTCCTGGTGCACATTGGCGCACGTCGGAGGCACACAGGAGGTACACAGGAGGTACAGAGATGCACACGCACACACACATACACAGACGCGCATGCAACATGGGCTGCACCTAACGAGATGGTTCGTGAGAGCATCCACAAGGCGTGGAGACGCGCAATCGTGGAAGAGGATGGCCGGCAAGCCCATCGTCATCACGCTCTCGTACCACCTGCGTGTGGAGCGGCGTTGTAACCAAGTTTGGGGGGGGGGGGTTGAGCTGATGCAGCATTGACACAGCTGAACTACTCGTCCCTGTGCCACCACCACCACCACCACCATCACCACCACCACCACCACACACACACACACACACACACACACACACACACACACACACACACACACACACACACACACACATGCACACGTGCACCGCATCAAACGCACTGGGCTATGTAGCCGATGTCATGGCAGCTGATGGTATGGTTACGCTGCCCGTCTGGTCGGAAAGTCACCCATGCAGCAAGCACAACCGCGCGGTGCTGAAATGTGGACACGTTGTGTGCGAACCAGACAACAAGCAGCGTGAATGAAGCAGAAAGCCAGCACTAGAGAGAGTCGAGGTCATCGACACACACACACACACACACACACACACACACACACACACACACACACACACACACACACACACACACACACACACACAGATACACAGGTACACACACACAGACACAGACACACACACATACACTGAGCTTGCTTACGTTGATGGGGTTGTGAAACTGCCGCGCCCACTCCCACTTTGATGCACACCCGTCCACAAACGACCGCGCCAGCGCCACACCCTCTTCTTCCGTGACCTGCGCCTCCGCGTCATACCCCGGCACAACGCAGCTTGGGAAGCGAGGCTGAAGCTCATCAAAGGCGCCCAGTGACACGGCAATGTTCAGATCAACGTTGTTGTTGTGGCTTCTGCTGTTGCTGCTGGTGGCGTCGTCGGCAACGGCGCGTCGCACGTGCATGTCCTGCAGCACAGCCTCTCTGTCGTCCCTGATGGCGAGCGGTCGCACGTCTGCGTGGTGGTTGCGCTTGCCCACGTGCGCGGTGCTCATCAGCTCCGGCCAGCCGGGTGGTGTGCAGTAGCAGTGACGGCAGCACGAGCGCGCATACCCGTGCCGGGACACGCCGCTGTTGCCCATCGAATATACGTCCGACCACAGCCCAATTGAGTGGTACCCTGGGTGGCACACGCAGATGTCGTCGTTGTAGAAGTACCCTCTCCCCATGCAGCTTGGGTACTTTCCTTCGCTCCATCCACCACACATCGCCACCACCAGCACCACCATCCACATCATCATCAGCAGCAAGCGTTGCATCTTGGTTGTTGCCCGTTATTTTCTCGGACCAGGAGCGATGACGAGGATGATGGTGTGGCGAGAATGGGAAGACGAGGAACACGAGCGTGGAGCAGAGGGGCGTGGGAAGGAGGCAAGGCACGGCACACGCACCATTGCCCCTTCCTCTTTCTACAAGCGGGCAAAGGTGTCGCAGGGTAGACGCAGGGAGGAAGCGGCCGACCCCGCCACCAACGAACCACCACAAGCCGCGTATGTTCCACACACTGCCGCCTGCAGTGTTGAATGCAGCACCACAGCAACCAGCATGATGAGCGCACGTTCAGCGCAGCTTAGAGACATACAGGGCAGACATGCACACACACACACACACACACACACACACACACACACACACACACACACACACACACACACACACACACATACACTCATGCACACATGCTCACTCATGCACACATGCACACTCATGCACTCATGCAGGCGCAACGATCGGTGGCTGGCCAAACTGGAAGAATATCGCGCCGCCGGCGAAGCATCCAAGACAGAAGGATATGCACAGGTGCCGGACCAAGGAAACCTGTTTGCGCCGTCGCTGGTGTGGCGCACGTTTCCGCTGCAGCAGATGGCGTTTGACTTCGTGACCACGTGCTCGCAACCTCTGTCTGTGTACGCGTTTGAGACGGAGACTTCCACGCAGGGCAAGCGGCGGTTCCTCGTGAGCAACGAGCGCTTCTGGTCCCGCTACTACAGCCTTCCGCCAAAGCAGCGGCACCACTACGAGCTCATTCGGCAGGACAGCCCCTGCCACCTTTACCTGGACCTGGAGTACGCCAGGGAGCACAACCCCGATGTGGACGGCGCAGCCCTGACACGCCGGCTCGTTGAGCTGCTGTGCCGGCGCATGAACCAGCGCTACAAGCTCAGATGCACACCAAAGGATGCAGTGATCCTGGACTCCACGACCGCCACCAAGTTCTCGCGGCACGTGACGATCCGCGCGCCACACGCCGCGTTCCGCAACAACCGGCACGTGGGCGCCTTTGTGCGCCAGGCCGTGCACGACCTTCACTACGCATCGCATCGGCGCAGCAGCAGCGGCAGCGATGATCAAGGCGGAGACAGTATACCGCGGACCACATGTATTGACACAGAACAGCATGGACTTGACGCCAACAGCAGCAACGGAGGTGCTGACGGTGATGGTATTGGTGTTAGTGTTGGGAGTGATGGTGTTGGTGTTGATGGTGGGAGTGATGGTGAAGGTGCTGAAAGGGGTGGCGGTGGTGAAGCTGATGATGACGACGGCCAGCAGGAAGGGAGTGGCGATGGCACTGGAGGGAGTTGTAGTGCTGACGTAGACAACGTTCCGGGGCATGCGAGAGAAAAGGGCATGAACCTGAAGGTGCGAGACGAGCACGGCAACCTGGTGTGGTTTGTTGACCTTGGTGTGTACACGCGCAACCGCACGTTCCGGCTGTACCTGTCATCAAAGCAGGGCAAGACAGCAGTGCTTCAGCTTGCGAGGGATTGCAGTGCGCAGATCACGGCGCGGGCGGGCACGGAGGCGTGGCACCATCAAGTATTTGAACGCTCGCTGGTGTGCAACGTTGAGTACACGGAAGACACGCGCATCCTGACGTGCACGGATGGCGCTGGTGGGCGAGCGGGAAGTAATATCAGTCGTGGTGGCTGTGATGCCTCTCAACGCTTAAGCATGGCAGCCAGCAAAGATCACAGTGGCACCGCCATCACGCAGACTGTCTCGCCAGGTTGGTGCAAATGTGTGTGTGTGTGTGTGTGCGTGTGTGTGTGCGTGCGTGCGTGTGTGTGTGTGTGTGTGTGTGTGTGTGTGTGTGTGTGTGTGTGCGTGTGTGTGTGTGTGTGTGTGTGTGTGTGTGTGTGGATGTTGGTGTGATGCATGTTTTAGGTGCGAGTCTGTCTCGTGCGCGCACTTGCACTTTGCACCTCCCAGCGCTCCCCCCCCCACACACACACACGCACGCCCACGCGCGCCTCATCCTCGCATCAACCGGTTACTACTTGCACAGGGTCGTACGAAGCCACGCCGTACCCGGACGTGGATGCCTTCATTGTCCGTGTTGCCAGTCGTGGGGCAGCGCGCCAAGCGAGCATTCGCAGGTGGACGTTGTTTCCGGCCAGCAAGGTCATCTCCTACGACATTGCACACGCGCGCTACTGCCACCATGTCATGCGCGAGCACAAGAGCAACGGCGTGTACTATGTTGTGAATCTGCTCACGGGCGTGTACTACCAGAAGTGCTACGACCCGGACTGCCGCGCCGCGCAATTCAAATCGCTAGACCGCTGCCTGCCCGTATCGCTGCTGCCCTTCAAGAGCCACGCGCTCCTCGACACGCCTGTCGACGCACACGACGACGAAAACAGCAGAAGCGCTAACACCAGCAGCAGCGCGGGCGTGAGCGTGCTGAATGATGGTGACAGCAGCAATGCCGACGATGATGATGATGACGATGAGGCGTTTTATCACGCAGTGGATGAGCTGTGCTCGGCAGCAGAGGACGGTGTACTGGAGCACCTGCTGCACACGTAACTGCTGCCACACACACACACACACACACACACACACACACACACACACACACACACACACACACGCACGCACACAACGGGTGGCGGCACTTTCGTTGCGCGGTGGGGCATTGACTGTCGTGTGTTGCTGGCTTGTTGTATATGTGAAAAGGCTCGCAACGAACCACACCACCTTTCAGCCACACGAGGCAATCATAAAAGGCTCAACCACACAATCACAACACATGCAAAAAAACACACCGATTAGTACACACACACACACACACACACACACACACACACACACACACACACACACACACACACACACACACACACAACGCCACGATTGCTGCATGGCATTATGCGTCAGTGGTGCCGTCGTTGATGTCCTCATCATACTCCTCCTCCTCCTCGTTCTCTTCATCCTCATCATTGTATTCATCGTCTTCTTCTTCGTCCTGCGACTCAACCAGTGCACTCGCAAACTGCCGCGCAGCCCGAAACCCGTCCATCTGATCCACGTTCTCGGGTTCTCGGTCGTTATTAAACACGTACCCACTCGGCTCGCCGAAATCGAAAAAGTCGTGCACCACTCGCGCCCGCGACGCGTCCAGCGGCGACTGCCCGAGCACTCGCTCCAGCAGGCGATGGTACACGTCTGTGCGGCCGTCAGCGCCCTGCTGCACAGCGTAGTCCAGCCCGCTGTCCTCAAACTGCGCCTGCTCGTCCCGCTCGTAAACCTCAGGCTCAAACCGCGACAGCGTCTGTCCACGCGGGGGAATTGGGCATGTGGTTGGACAAGGTCAGCACGCGCGCGCGTGTGTGTGCGTGTGTGCGTGTGCGTGTGTGCGTGTGCGTGTGTGTGTCTTACGTCTGTGAGATCACGGAGGCCTTGGGCAATGCATGCGTTGTTGTCTGCATCGTCCTCGTACATGTGGCTTTCCAGCAGTAACTCCAGCGCTGCACCACAGACAATGCAGGGGGTGGGATATGCTCAGCGATCGCACCAAACGCGCGAGCGTGCATACACAAAATTGGCAGGCTCCTTGATTGAACAGACAAGACAGACACACAGAGATGCACACACACACACACACAACACCACACAATAAGAATCCCCCCCTCCTTCTATCCCCACACGGGTCTGACCTTGGACAAACTCTGGTCGGAACATTGCGTCCCACACGGCTGGACTCTTCAGGATGTTCCTGAGCAAGTTCTTGACAGGCAGCGCCTCCTGCTGTCGCAGCACCGACATGTCCTCCCCGCCAAGCAGCAGTTCGCACTGGCGCGTGGCGCGGTGGTGGCACATCATGACAGTGGGGGCAATGTGAGGTGGTGCGATTGTGGTGTGTGGCATGACGTCACAGTCACCATAATGGGCTGGGTCTCATTCACACAACACACACACACAACACACACACCACACACAACACACACACACAACACACACAACACACACACACACACACACACACACACACACACACACACACACACACACACACACACACACACACACAGGGACGCGGGGGCGCACCGCTTGGTTGAAGTTGTTGCGTGTGACCTGCAGCGCCGCCACCACGTCGTCGTCACCAAAGCCAAGCTCCTTCAGCTTGCGAAACGCCTGCAGTGAGGCAGCAGCCAATGCAGCAGCAACAGCAGCAGCACGTGAGGACGCGGCTGCTACGACGCGCTGTAGGCAGGAGAGCCATGACATGCACATGATAGTGGCACTGGAGGTGACGTACACACGTACACACACACACGCACACATACAAGTGGCTTGCCTGTGCATCTGGCTGGAACTTGCGCCCGTGTCTGGTTGTCACGGGCCTGATGGGGGGGGGCGAGTGCAACGACAGCGCACAGTCCAGACACATCATGCGTGAAATGGGGGGGGATGCTTTTCGCGCAGAAGCACGTTCGCAAGCACGCACACACACGCACACACACACACACACACACACACACACACACACACACACACACACAAATACACACACACACACACACATACACATACAAGGCGCACTTTGGGGGCGGGGTGATTGGTCTGTCGAGGGCGGGGTCGCCCTGGTGCTCCAGTAGCCACAGCACCGCCTGCTCGGGGTTCATGCTGCACGCACAACAATATGCGGACGTGAGTGCGTGTGAATGTACGCGTGGGAAGGGAGAGCCACGTTGTTCAGTGCATGAGCGAGCAGTGAGGAACACATGACAGGGAGGAGGGCTGTCTCAAGGCGCTGACCTTGATGCAAAGAGGGCTCTGACGCAGTGCTGCGGCTCAAAGCCAGCCTCCATCACCATCGCCAGCGCCGACTGGTCAACCTCGCTCATAGGATCGTACGGCGCATCTTGTGTGTGTGTATGTGTGTGTGTGCGTTTGTGTGTGTACACGTGCTTGTATGGAAGACGCTGCAGGTGTGCGTGCACCTTTGGTTGGGTGTGAAAACACGATCAGCAGCTTGCATGTGTGCAAGGCTACACTCCCCGCAACACACCTTGCTGTGCCTCCTCCTCCTGCTCCTGCTTCTGCTGCTCCTCTGCTGATGGTGGTTCGCGAATTCCCGCGCGAATCTGCAGCGCCGTCGCCGCTTTGATCACCAGCGGCACAACAGCATCAAACAGCTCCTGTGTGCACGTGAGCGTGAGCGCGAGTGCGAGCGAGTGTGTGATTGGTGGCAGCTGATGGGTGTCTTGGCTGTGGAGTGCTGTGTTGTGTTGTTGACGAAGCCAAAATCGCTGCTTCAACAGCACTCAAAGGCGTAACCGTACCTGCTTTGATCGGTTCTTGACCTGGATCAGTGCACCCGTATGGCCGGCGGGAACTTGGTCCAGACAACACGTGCGCAGATGAGCAGGGGTGAGTGCCGAGGGTGGTTGACAGAACTTAGTGGACCGCGCACAGCATGCAGACCATGTGACAACTGCCACAACCTCGTCACGTACTTGGTTTGTCTTTCAGGTGCTCCGTGAAGCGGTTGATTGTCGACTTCTCGAGCTGAGACAGACATGCGCATGCGTCACGAACAGCCAAACCAACAACACACAAGTGGTGGTGTGAGAACACGCTGGTCGACAAGCGACGCGCGCATATCAATGCTCTGTGGCCTGCAGCAAGTCTCACCCTGTAGTGTGGATCTGGTTTTGGGCGATCCTGCAGATCTTCCTTGTTGTGGGGAATGGTGATGAACGCGCGGCCTATGTGTCGACAAGAGCAGCAGCATGATGACGGTGGTGGGGAAGAAGCAAGGAAAGCGGACGCATGTAGACAAACACACGAGCAAAGTGCACATGCACATAGGCACGCGCGCATGCAAGCTGGTGGCAATGCAGCATCGTACAAGTTTCGTCGTCAATGTCGATCTTGTCGTCACCTCTAAGCACGATGCGTCCCTTTCCAGTGAGCTGTTCAATACGTGTCAACGCGTTTGTGTGTGTGTGTGTGTGTGTGTATGTTTGTGTGTATGTATGTTTGTGTGCGTGTGTTTTGTGTATGTATGTGTGTTGTGTGTGTGAAGGGGTATTGGAGCGATGACATGACAAACAGCACATGTTGACACATAGACACACACAGACACACACAGACACACAGACACATAGACACACACACACAGACACATGTCGACGCACACACAGACACACGCGCACCAGAAGAGCGCGCGCAGCGTCCTTGTCGACAATGTTCACGGCCTCGAACAGCTTGGAGACCGGATCCCCCTTTGCAACGGTGACATCCTTGGGCACCAGCCCACGCTGAAAGCACAACACCTACAAAGAACACCGTGCACGAGAACATGAGTGTGGTAGGTGGGTGTGCGAGGTGTGGGCATGCATGCATGCGCGCGTCTCGATGCAGCAGTGTCACACATCACGTCAAAGGACCCCGCCAACACGACACACCACAACCGCAACCTTCATTCTCTGCTGCTGCCTGATGGCTGGTGGGAAGAAAGAACAGAAGAGAAACTGCCACTGCGATTAAATCGTGTCTGGCGTGTTTAGAAAGCCCAGCCCGGCACAGCACAAATCCACGTGCACAAACAACGCGCACACCTTCCTCACACACACGCGCACCTCTGAACGACAGCAATGGCTGAGGCAGTGCGCGGCAAGCTGGAGCGGCGCACACGCGAGCTCCATGACCTGCTTGAGCTTGGCATCTTCACCCAAGAGGAAATCAAGTGCGTGCGTGTGTGTGATTGTGTATGTGTCTGTGACTATGATGGAGGGGAGACTTGCGGGGAAGAATTTAGCACTCGCATCGCCTTTCACACACACACTCACACACTCACACACACTCACTTACACACACACACACACACACACTCTCTCTCTCTCTCTCTCACTCTCAGGAAAATCGTCAAGAAGCGTGAGCACTATGAATACCTGCTGCGTAGGCGCACCACCAGGAAAAGCGACTTCATCGCCTACATCGATGTATGTGATCTACCACCGCATTGCGCCTGCATCGCTCTCAGCTGACGCACCCCACTACACTTGAATGCGTTCCACCTTCACCGCCATCACCGCCATCACCGCCATCATCGCCATCACCGCCATCACTGCCATCATCACAATCGCGACCCAATCCTTTGGCGTCACCTCTCTCCAATATGCACACGCAACTGTTCACCCTCTGCACACACGCGCGCACGCACAACGTGCAGTATGAAACAAAGCTTGAAGAGCTGAGGAAGCGACGAAAGAAGGCACATGGCCTCAACGTTTCCGGCTACTTTTCAGACACTTCCCTCATCGAGGGACTGCACACACTCTACTACCAAGCCCTCGTCAAGTTCAAGGTGTGTGTGGGGGGGGGGGGTTCACAATGGCAGCTGCTACCCTACCCCTCAATTCTTTCGCTCTGTACCCCTCTTCGTGTCCGTGCACACGCTTGGTCCTTGCATATGCACACATCTACACACTTGCACGCTCACGCACACGGCCGCAAGTTAGTGTGCTGTCTTCGAATGCATTCGGTTCAACTGTGTCCCAACGTTCTACAAGCATCAATGACCTTCCAACCAATATTCACGAACTTCCCGCCACTTTCAACGACCACCGACGGCGCGTGTTCAGGACGACGTGGCATTGTGGAAGCAGTACTTTGCATTCTGCAAGAAGCACAGGAGCCTTCGCAGACTGAGCAAGGCCTATGCGCAGTGTCTTCGCTACCATGGCGACTGCCCCGAGATCTGGATCGACGCGGCAGAGTGGGAATTCCGGTCCAACACAAACACGCGCGCAGCACGTGCGCTTCTGCAGCGCGGCCTGCGGTGAGTGGCAACAAGCGCTTTTAGTGCTCATATGGTCTGGCCTGTGGTTGGTTCGTGTGTGTGTGTGCATGTGTGTGTGCATATGTGTGTGTACATGACATGTGTGCACATGTGTGTACATATGTGTTAATGACACGTGTCGCGTGTGCTTGTGTGGTGCCTGGTCTCTCCTTCGACTCGCTTTCAACTCACAACTCACTGCTCACTGCTGTGTGTCCTTCCTGCAATCCCTCCTCGCACCCTCCAGCGTGAACAAGAGCTCAAAGGAGTTGATGCTTGAGTACTTCCGGTTGGAGGTTGCATATTGGCAGAAGATGCTCAAGCGCGCAGAGACTCTCGGCATCGACGTCAACGCAATTGTAAGCGCGCGCGTGCATGTTTGCGTGTGTGCGGTTGTGTGTTTGCGTCACCTTTGGCTCATCCACTTCCCTTCTCGCACCACTTGTCCCCAACACACACACACACACACACACACACACACACACACACACACACACACACACACACACACACACACACACACACACACACACACACGCACACACACGCACGCACACACACACAAATGCAGGAGGCCGAACAAGTGCAGGCGAAGAAATCGCGGAAATCAGGGGAGAAGAAGAACGACGATGATGATGACGAGGGAAATGACAGCGGCGGTGATGAGAACCCCGAGCTTGCACCGACAGTTCGGCTTGACGGCGCACAGAGGAGCAAGGCAGCAAGCGGCGTGGTGTCGCGCATGGACAGGGAGGAGGCTGGCCTTGCTTCAGACGAAGACGACGATGATGACGACGATGATGACTTGTTTGATGCAGAGCAGGAGCAGCAGGAGGCGCAGGATATGATCTCCACCGTCCTCAAGGGTGCGGGCTGGTGTATGCTTGTTTTGTTTATTTGTTTGTTTGTGTGTTTGTGTGTTTGTTTGTGTTTGTTTGTGTGTTTGTTTGTTTGTTTGTGTGTGTGTGTGTTTGTTTGTTTGTGTGTGTGTGTTCTCATCGACATGCTCACACGTACGCGTGCGTGCATGTGTATGTACATGCGATACTGCAATGCAGAGTCTGGGAAGATGGACGACAGTGACGATGACCATGACGATGATGAGACTGCTGCTGAAAGCGCATCTGTTGTGCAGTCTGCCCACGCCGCCGGCAGCACCTTCTACTCCGGCGTCATTCCTCGCCTCGTCTTCTTCAACGCAATCGGTGCGTGCGTGGTGTGTTTGTGCTTATGTATGTGTATGTGTATGTGTATGTGTGTATGCGCGTGCATGCGATTATCGCTTGTTGTTGGCTGTGTTTGCTCCAACATGGAGAGCTCACTGGTGCCTCGCGTCTTCTCTTTGCATCAACGCCAGAGCAACACCCTGACGACATGCACTTTCGGCGCGAGTTTCTCGAAATTTACCGCTGTTACCCACACACAGAAGCCAGCAGAGAAGTGGTGCGTGCGAATGCGTGCGTGTGCGTGCGTGCATCTGTGTATGTAGTATGTAGTGTGTGTGTGTGTGTGTGTGTGCGTGTGTGTGGTACGTGTGCGTGTGTGTGTGTGTATCCAACCATTTCGCTGTCTCCTAATGCTTTGCCCAATCTCCAACACCCCAAACGGCGTATCTGCTTGTAAATTTTTCCAGGTGTACGAGTCGCTGCCTGTGGACAACCTTGATGCGCTTGAGCTCATCTGCCGCCGCCCCCTTGACGACCACTTTATTGGTAAGAACCACGCCTTCACGCATGTGTATGCATGCATGTATGTATGTATGTATGTATGTATGTATGTATGTATGTATGTATGTATGTATGTATGTATGTATGTATGTGTGTATGTATGGATGGATGGATGTATGTATGGATGGATGGATGTATGTGTGTGTATGTATGTATGTATGTATGTATGTATGTATGTATGTATGTATGTATGTATGTATGTATGTATGTATGTATGTATGTATGTATGTATGTATGTATGTATGTATGTATGTATGTGTGTGTATGTGTGTATGTGTGTATGTGTGTGTATGTGCATGTGTGTGTGTATCTGCATTTCCAAGTGCCATGTGCTGCCTGCCTGCTTGGATCGCTGTCCTGACCGGTTGTCGGTCCGGCTGCGTGTGGTGGTAATGTGCGCTTGCTCTTCAGATGCGACCTTCACGGCTGCGGAGAAGAAAGAGGCTCTGGAGATGAGCGACCTGCTTTTCCTCCGCGCCGTCGGCCAGCTTCCATCACGTGCGGGTGACATTTGCATCTTCACACACTTGGGGTTTACTTTGCACCCCCACAGCTCAAACCCGTTGTCATCTGATGTGTTCGTGCTGACACGTGTGCGTTCCCACGCAGCTTCCTCACATGATGCCCCTCAAATACACACACACGCACACAACACACACGCGCACACTGTCTCTGCAGCGCGGCTGAAGGCGAAGCACATTGAGATGCTGCAGGATGCCGTACACACGTTTGCACCCAGCGACAAAGACACGAGTGCCGACGATGACGACGACGACAACAACCTGCACTCGCTTGCCAAGCAGCTGCTGCACGACAGGTGCCTGCTGTATGTCAACGCTGCAGCTGGTGTCGGGGACATTGATATCGGCGGCAATGCTCCCGCTGTCGCTGTTCTTCAGCTCGCACGTGAACACACGGACGCAGGCCAGCACGAGGAAGCCCTCGCCACCATCAACCGCGCCCTCGCGTACGTTCATGTACATCTGTGTGTGTGTATTGTGTTTGTATTGTGTTTTGTATGTGAGTGTGTCTTTGTGTGCGTGTTTGTACCCTTCAAAGTTCACGCGCATCTCACTCACGCATACACACACACACACTCTCTCTCTCGCCACACACCAATCTCCTCCCCCGAACGGTTTTGACCACCAGCGACGAGGAGCTGCGGCAAAATGCAGACCTGTGGGAAGCCAAGGTTAACATCACCACCACCATCACCACCACTGCCACCACTGCCACCACTGCCACCACCGCTGTGGCCGATGTGCTGTTGGAGGCGGCGACGGCGCTGCACGCGGGAGCGGCCGGCGACTTTGCTGCTGCGCTCTGGCAGTGGCACGCAAACGCGAGAAACATTGCCGCCATGCAGCAGGCAGTCAGGTGCGATGGTGTCGTGGGCCGTGAATGTTCTGTGTGTGTTTGCATTGTGTGTGTGTGCGTGTGTGTGTGTGTTTGCATTGTTTGTGTATTTGTGTGCGTGTGCATGCGTGGAATGCATTCAGTGTCGATATCCAGTCATCCTCACACGGCTCTGCCCGCTCCACATGCCATCAGGGTGGCGGCTTCGAAGCGGTGCGACAACGCCCAGGCCATCTGCTGCGCGCATCTTGAATTTGTGGCGGACAAGGAGGGGCTCAAGGCAGCAAGGGACTTTGTCAACTGGTGCGGTTTGCTGATGCCTGACATTGCGACACAATCCATCAATGCACAACGCCTCCTGCTCACACAACACACACACACACACACACACACAACACACACACACAACACACACACGAACAAATTCTCTCACTCTCTCACATAAACACACACATGTACACATAATCACACACACGTACACATAATCACACACACACATGACACGCAACTGCAGGTGCATTACGAGCACGCAGGCGTATGGGCTTGAGCTGTATCTGACGTGGGCAGACCAAGAGGTTGAGCACCACGCCACAGATGCTGCTGTGCGCCACATCTTCGAGGAGGCTGTCTCCCGCTACGGCAAGGTGGGCAGAGGCACAAGCCTTGCTCTGTGCGTGCGTGCGTGTGTGTGTGTGTGTGTGTGTGTGTGTGTGTGTGTGTGTGTGTGTGTGTGAACACGCACGTGTGTACGCAGTGCCGTGTATGTGTGTTGAGACTGCTGTGCGCATGTATTCATGCGTGTTCATCGCTGGTCATGTTGGTTTGTCCCCGCACTCTAATCGTCGGCGCCTGCACATCCTCCATCACCCTCTCGTGTCGCTTCTGGTGGCGTGCAGTGGTCCCCGCGCCTGTGGCTGCGCTACATCCAGTTTGAGCACGACAACGGCCGCCCAAAGGAGAGCAGGTGTGTGTGTGTGTGTGTGTGTGTGTGTGTGTGTGTGTGTGTGTGTGTGTGTGTGTGTGTGTGTGTGTGTGTGTGTGTGTGTGATTGCAGCTGTGTGGGTGTGACTGTAGCTGTGTGGGTGTGACTGTAGCTGTGTGGGTGTGACTGCAGGCTATCCTCGGTGCTCGATGACCGTCCCTCACCAGTGAACCCTTTCGCCAATCACCTCACACATCCACACATCAGCCAAGTGCGCTGGCGCGCAGTGAAGACCCTGACGGACCCAACGGTCCTGGAACAGCTGCTCACAGAGCACAAGCTCATGTAGATGGCAATCACACACACAGACACACACATGTGGGCGGACCTGCTCTCCCCACCCCGTTTCTTGCCTCAAACTCTTCCGCACACGTGCACACGTGCAACAAACACCCGCCTCATTTCGCCCCCCCCCCCAAGTGCCCTTGTATGTACTTCTGTGATGCAATAACAACCAGCTTGTGACAGCAAACGGGTGTCATCATGTCATGTCAGTGCAGGTTTTCGTGTGTATTGTGGCAAGAGAGTATGGTGCAGCAAAGGAGAAAGAGAAAAGGGAAAGAAGCAGCAGAAAAAAACAAACAAGCGATCCGTGCTCACTGGTGGACGACTAGCTATGACAACAATTCATCAACCACACGCACGCAACAACGCCGGGGGCCCGGATAACATTGGAGCCCTCACACACGGCACGCGCATCCACAAGCACCCAACACACACACACCCAAACCGACACAAGCGCTGCACGACACACAGACACAGACACACACAGACACACACACACACACACACACACACAATGGACGAGGGCAGCAGGCGCAGAGTGGCGCGAGAACAACTCGCGACAACAGGTTGCAGCAGCACTGCGCCCAAGCAACGGCACACACAAGTAGAGGCGAAGAACACACGCTCACAACACACACACACACACACACACACACACACACACACACACACACACACACACACACACACACACACAAGAACACCACGTGCTGGTGTGCTGCAACGGCAATCATGGGGCTATGACAAGACCACGCTGACATCACGGATGGGCCGAGTCGCGCGACAAAGGAGGAAAAACAAGCTTCGAAAGACGATGACACGGTGGTTGGGGGGAGGGGAGAAGAGAATTGGTGTTGTTGTTGTCACCGCCCTACTGGTGTGTCCGTGCGTAGTAGCCAAGGCACGCGCAGATGCCGAGGATTCCGAGCACAAGACCGAGGATGAGTGCAATCACATCGCCTGCCGTCATCTTTGCCTCAACCTGGGCAACACAAATGAAATGTCAAAGCGCACCGCATGAGACGAGAGTGAGTGAGTGAGTGTGTGTGTGTGTGTGTGAATGGGAGTGTGTGTGAATGGGAGTGTGTGTGTGTGTGTGTGTGTGTGTGTGTGTGTGTGTGAGTGTGAATGGGAGGACAACGACAACAGCACCATGAGATGCGATTGGGAGGCACGAGGAAATTCAACTGCGCATTGCCAGCTCGACGCATACAAATAATTGCCAGAAAGCCACGCAGGTCGCACGACACAACACGTTGCGGTGGTTTGTGGCACGGTGGCACATGCTAGGGTGCTTGTGGTTGGTACTGCCAACGTGCATGCACAGCGCTATCGATGCAGGGGCACAACAAGCACAGCAACTTACGCCGGGGGTGAAGAGGAGCAGCGACAGGATGGCAGCAACAATCATGTGGTGGACGGCCTCCATTGTGTTGGTTGTGTTCTTGGGATGTGATCGAACAAGACGAGGAACAAGGAAAGGTGTCCTGAAGCAATCTGACGTGCGAGCGAGCAAGCAAGAAGTGTGTGGGGGGGGGGATGTCGAGACAGGAAGATGACAACACGCGAATCACAACCCAAACAATCGTCGTTCAATGTGAGCGAGAGACAAGTCGAGAAGGGAAGGGAAATGAAGCAACCAGGCACGAAAATAAGACAGCAAAGCACGAAGCTGCTTCCACAGGTCCCCGTCCAATTGCACACATCGCTCACGCTTCCATCCATTCATCCACACGCAGTACACAAGTCGTACACACATGCATTCATCCACGAGTGCGTGCAGCCACCCTCTCTCACCCACTGCCACCATCATCGCCTCCACTGCCCTCCAGTCTTCTTTTCCCCACAGCGCCTCCTCTGACTCACCAAGCGCCCAGCGCCAAAACCCACCTGTGCAGATTCGAGAAAATGCATGGGTATCTCCTGTCAATTTTCCTTACTTTTAATGGTGTCGTAAACGGTACAAGTTGCGGTTGCCTTGTGTGTGTGTGTGTGTGTGTGTGTGTGTGTGTGTGTGTGTGTGTGTGTGTGTGTGTGTGTGTGTGTGTGTGTGTGTGTGTGTGTGTGTCTGTGTGTCTGTGTGTGTGTGTGTCTGTGTCTGTGTCTGTGTGTGTCTGTGTGTGTGTCTGTGTGTCTGTGTGTGTGTGTCTGTGTGTGTGTCTGTGTCTGTGTGTGTGTGTGTGTGTGTGTCTGTGTGTGTGTCTGTGTGTGTCTCACTCACGTCCCTCACTCTCTCACTAAATTCACTCACTCACTAGCTCTCGCTCACTCACACAGATCATCATCATCATCATCATCATCATCAACAACAACAACATCAACATCGGCGCGTCATCAACGGGCCAGCATGGCTGTGGCTGATGACGCCAGGAACGACATTGCCTCATCGTGGTGGTCGAGCGGCACGGAGACAAAGCCGTGAATCGTGCCTGGAAACACGCGCGAGTCGGCCTGCACCCCAGCGTCACGCAGGCGCGCAGCAAACGCCACCCCTTCGTCCACCAGAGGATCAAACTCGGCCATGACCAGGGCTGCAGGCGGCAGGGCAGCCAGCAGCGGTGCTGGCGCTTCAATCGGCGACAGCAGCGGATGGGCAGGGTGGGTCACTTGCATAGAGGTGCTGTTGATGGTGGCGGCGGACGCAGCAGCAGCAGCAGCAGGCGACACAAACTGCTTGTGTTGTTGTTGTTGTTGTTGTTGTTGTTGTTGTTGTTGTTGTTGTTGTTGTTGTTGTTGTTGTTGTTGTTGTTGTTGTTGTTGTTGTTGTTGTTGTTGTTGTTGTTGTTGTTGTTGTTGTTGTTGTTGTTGTTGTGGGCTGTAGGCTGGCATGCGGCAGCCTCCAAGATAGGTTTGGTCGTACCAGGCCACGGCAGCCGCTGTCAAGCGGTAGCCCTGTCCATACCGGGCAAAGCTCTGGTACAGCTCGTGGTGGCACGTGTGCACCGTGGGATACGCCAGCAGCATCCCCGCCACGTGCTTGTGCACAAGCGAGAGGCTTTGCAAGTGCGCTCGAAGCAGGGATGTCACAGCAAGGTTGCCGCCTGCGCTATCGCCCAGCACCACAATCGACCTCGGCTTCACGCTGGCCAGCAACGCAGCCACATCTGGCGGCTGGGATGTGCACACGTATCAGTGTGAGTGAGGTGTGTGTGTGTGTGTGAGTGAGCGTGTGAGTGTGTGTGAGAGAGTGTGTGTGAGTGAGTGAGTGAGTGAGTGAGTGGGTGAGTGAGTGAGTGAGTGAGTGAGAGTGAGTATTTTTTCGTGGCGGCAAAGAGACAACAACACACCAACCTACAAAACCTTTGCAAAGCAGGCGATCAAGCTCAGCATGACAGGAGTCAGGCATCACGACGACACACACACACACACACACACACACACACACACACACACACACACACACACACACACACACACACACACACACACACACACACACACACACACACACACACACACACACATGCAACGCACTCAACCACACACATGCAACGCACATTGACTGGTGCGGATGGGTGTTGCTGTTCATTCGCTTCGGCGAGCGTGGCCAAGGTGTTGAGGACCGTGACAACATCCTCCTGCCCTGCAGGAAACTTGTGCTCAGGCGCAAGCCTGTAGTCCACGCTCACCACCATGGCCCCAGTTGCCTCCACCATCTCCCGCGCCAAGTGGTCGTGGCTGTCGGGCGACCCCACCACAAACCCGCCTCCGTGAATCAGCACCACCACGTCCCGTAATGCCTCTGCAAGCACAGCAGGAGGGCCATTGTCAGCATGTGGTCATAAGAGCACGTGTGAACACGTGTGCGCGTGTGTGTACGCATGCATGTCCACACACACACATATGTGTGCATACAAAAGCGTGCGCACACACACATACATTCACATTCACACTCACACTCACATTCACACTCACACTCACACTCACACTCACACTCACACTCACATTCACATTCACATTCACACTCACACTCACACTCACACTCACACTCACACTCACTCACAGACACACCCACAGACACTCACTCACAGACACACAGACACACAGACACACACAGACACACACAGACACACAGACACACACACAGACACACAGACACACGTGGGAACGTACGGTGGTTTGATGGATGAACGTAACAGCGCACAGGCACGGTGTCAGCGACGGTGCCTTCCACGGTTCGAATGTGCGAAAGCGCCGGCGCGAGGAAGACGACCCTGCCCAACCACGACTGCTGGTCGAGCTCGCGTCGTGCCACGGCAACGGCAGCTGGGTCGTCTGCGGGGACGGCGTGCGTGTCAGGCCTGCCAAGCGCTTTGGTCACCGACACCACGGCGCAGGCCACCAGGCTGCGCGGACCAACATCGCTTCGGGCCACAACCGCCGCCAACACAACACAAACACACGCAACCACCACCAACACCGTGCGCATTGTCACCGTATCGAATCAAGCCAACCAACCAGCCGAGAATGACATCAACCACCAAGAAGAAAAGGAGGAAGCCAGCAGTGAACAGCAGCCATCTGAACACGGTGGCGCTGGTGGTTGCGGTGGGGGCTGTGCTAGTGGGGATCGTGTGGTTCAGTGCACTCGACGACGACCACCACCACCAGTACCAACAACAGCAGTACCAACAACAGCAGTACCAACAACAGCAGTACCAACAACAGCAGCAGCAGCAGCAGCAGCAGCAGCGGTTGCAACAACATGCCGTGCATGAGCGCAGCTCACCTCCATCATCCCCATCTGCATCACGCAATAAGGTGGAAGTGAGCCAGCCCACGGCGCTGATGAAGGCTGCGTACCGTGGCGACGACGTGGCAGTGCAGAGGATCCTGGCCACCATGCCGCGCAGGCTCGTGTTTGCCACAGACGAACAAGGGTGGACGGCCCTCAACTATGCGCTGCAAGGGCGCCAGAGCAGCCTGACCGCAGACGTGGCGTCGCCGCCTGGAGACCACGAGGCTGTCGTGGCTCGGCTCGTCTCAGCTGGCATGGCTTCCGACAGCGCCTGCCCCATCTACTACGCCGTCGCGCTGCGCAACATAGCCGCGCTTCGCCTCCTCGTGGACGCCCAAAGCCCCGAGGACCTGGTCACTTGCTTGCAGCAGCGCGATCACAACAACGACACGGCCCTGCACCTCCTGGCCCTGTCCAAGGCCTCTGGCTTCGCCCGCCTCTTCCGCAACGGTGTGGACCCGGCCACCGCCAAGGCCTTTCGCCTTCTTGACATCGCGCCGCCCACGCTACACAAACACGAGCACCAGCCACTCCAACATGACACGTTCGTCACACGGCACATGCTGGAGGAGGCCACATCGGCGTCGGACATCCGGTTGCTGGCTCCTCTGCACAGCCACGGTCTCGGCTGCGACGAGCGCGACTCCCTCGGGCGAACGCCGCTGCACATTGCCGCCTTTTCGGGCCGCTCCCCTGCCGCCACATCTGCCCTCCTTGATGTGCTTGGCTGCGATGTTGCCGCGGTGGACAACGACGGCAACACGCCCCTGCACCTCGCTGTCGCTCAGGGGTTCTGTGACACCACCAACGCTTTGCTGCTTGCACCGCACGGCTTTGCGCTCAATAACTCAGCAAACGCGCGTCGCGTCACACCGGCCTACCTTGCGAGCAGACCCCCCTTCTCCACAGTTTGTGGCAATCGCTGGCGCGATGACAGGCATGCAGCGGCTGCAGGCGATGGTGATGGAGGTGGTGATGGAGGTGGTGATGGTGATGGTGATGGGGATGGTGGTGGTGAAGGTGATGGTGATGGTGGTGGTGGGGGTGGTGGAGATGATGCAGGTGTTGATGGTGAAACGGTTGCAGGTGATGGGGGTGATGTAGGTGGAGGTGCTGCAATCCGCCATCATGGGCACGAAATAGATGCGGCTGCCAGGTCGCGCGAGCCATCGCCGTGGACATGTGCACATGTGGATGCAAGCGACATCAACGACACGGCCTCGTTTCTCGCCGAGTACGTGCATTTGGCCCAGCCTGTGGTGATCCGCAACTACCTCTCGCACTGGCCCGCACACGCCGCCGCCATCAGGCTCGCTTCCCTCGCTGCGTCCTCCTCCCCATCATCACCATCACTTGGAGATGCAATGGTGTCTGTTGCGGCAGTTCCGTATGCAAGCACGTACGGGCACAGCACTACACATACCATGCCGCTTCGCACATTCGTGCAGCAGCACATGGGCTACAGCAATAACCACCACCAGCACCACCAGCAACAAGCTCAAGACTGCCGCACAACAGACACGTGCATGTATGTGTTTGACGGCAGCGTGCTTCACCGCCACCCAGAGATGCTGCACAGCATTGGCCTGCCCTTTGTGGTGAGCAGCACGGAGCAGCTTGTGCTGGCGCAGCTGATGGTTGGCCCCACGGGCAGTGGCGCACCACCGCACTTCCACGGGCAGGCCATCAACGTGCTCGTGCAAGGCAGGAAGCAGTGGCAGCTGTTTCCACCACAGCACGCCTTCTTCCACATGGTGACTGCACACGCGTGGTTTGCGCGCGACACAGCGACAACCTGCTTCGACAGTGATGGTGGTGGTGGTGGTGGTGGCGGGGGTTGCAGGCAAGTTATGATGACGTGCGAGCAAAAGGAAGGGGACGCGCTGTTTGTGCCGGCGTCCTGGGGCCATGCTGTGCTGAACGAGGCGCCTGTGGTGGCTGCCGCGTTTGAGTTCCGGGGCTGACGACAGTAGCCCTGATACTCGAAGAGGGGGTGTGAAGCAGCAAGTGACACGTGATGACAAGGACAAGCTGGCAGCATCCATGATGTCGTTATGTTACATCTCCTTGCTTGCTGATGAGCTGGACTTGCTGTCTTGCTTGCTGTCTCGCGTTACTTGCTTTTATCCTGCCCTGGTTAGACTCTTCGTGTACATGACAGCTGTACACATATACATAGTCGCATATCGATACGCCATAGCAGCGAGTGGCATGGCAGTGACAAGGCAAACGCATGGCCGTTGTCGCTAACGAACAGTACTATGTAGGCTCTGGCCAACCATGTTTTGTGCATGCCGCGTTCAACGCACACACACACACACACACACACACGCACACACACACACACACACACACACACACACACACACACACACACACACACACACACACACACAAGAACGGATGGAGGGTCATGCTGGTTGCCTGTGGAGCCAGAGGGCAATGGCGTGGATGAGGATGCCC
>NW_004754931.1:1543324-1557845 GCF_000188695.1 Salpingoeca rosetta | reverse complement strand
GACTTTCGATGCAAGCTTAAATCATGATCTTAGTTAGATGCCATTTCATCGATCATGTACTAATCGACCGAATTGTTGGACCAGTTTCTTTTGTTTGCTTTCTGAGTGATGCGGATGAAGAAGTAGTCCAATGAGTTTTTATGTTGCAGCAGAGTCTTTGGTGGGTGTTCAGAACAGTTGTTTGAATAGTTTGTTCAGTGAGCGTCATGTCAGCGTGCACTTCACAACTGTATAAGTCTGAAGGTCCATCGCCATCGGACACCTTGGTCGGCAGCGCGTTTGCCGTTTCGCCCTCCGCCTTCTCACCCACCAGCCCCGACCCCTCTCACACTATGTCCAGGGTCGCCTTGATCATCACCATCACCATGTGTCCTGCGTCCCCGCCACCACATGCGTGTAGCTTCGCGTGTTTGTCCGCATGCCGTGCCATGTGTGTGTGTGTGTGTGTGTGTAGCACACAGGATTCATATCGCCTCTCACACAACCACAACCACAACCACAACCACAACCACAACCACAACCACAACCACAACCACAACCACAACCACAACCACAACCACAACCACAACCACAACCACAACCACAACAACAACCACAACCACAACAAAAGGAAGCACGAGGATGGCTGCAACGACAACGTCGGCAGCAACCACGCTGTCCGAGATCCTGAACAACAACAACAGCACGGAGGATGCGTGCGACGGGCTGATCATCCCTTATTTTGGCGAGACCAACTTTGGCTACTTCCTGATCTACGCCATCGTCCTGGCATGGCTCTTCGTCGGCATCGCCATCTCCGCAGACTACTTCATGCAGGCCGTCGAGTACATCACGTCCTCCAAGAAGCACATTGTGCGCGGCGATCAGGTCGTGACCATCCACATCTGGAACGCCACGGTCGCCAACCTCACCCTCATGGCACTGGGCTCCTCCGCGCCAGAGATCCTGCTGTCCATCGTGGAGGTGATTGGCGGCGGCTTTCAGTCGGGCGAGCTCGGGCCAGGCACCATCGTCGGCTCCGCCGCCTTCAACATGCTCATCATCGTCGCCGTCTGCGTGAACATCAACAAGACGCGACGCATCAAGGAGCTCTATGTGTTCTACTGCACGACCTTCTTCTCCGTCATTGCGTACGTGTGGCTGTACCTCATGGTGTCGGTCATCTCGCCGGACGAGATTGAGGTCTGGGAGGGCGTCGTCACCGTCCTCTTCTTCCCGCTCCTCGTCGGCATGGCCTGGATGTTCGACCAGAAGCTGCGCCCGCAGGACCGCGTGGCAAGCGAGCTGCGCAACCTCATGCTCCAGCTCTCCACCACCCCGGACAAGCGGCAAGACCTGGCGCGTGCCGAGACACACATGGAGCAGGAGTGGGTCAACATGCCCGTTAACCGCGGCGAGCGCCTCAAGTACAGGTACCGCCTGGCCCACGCCTTGGAGCAGGTCAACAGGACAGACCCAAACCTGCCAGCGGAGGAGAAGTATCTTCGCGCAAATGCCATCGTCCACCGCAAGCTGCGCAACGTGGACAAGCTGGACGAGGGCCAGCAGCAGGCCGCCCTAGGCCTTCCTGGCCTGGCACTGGCTGGCGGCGAGGAGGCAGGTGCTGGTCAGGTTGGCTTCTTGGATTCGCACATCGCCGTACACAAGTCCTCGGGTAAGGCGACGCTTCGTGTAGGCCGTCGCGTCCCAAGCGGTGAATCATATGACATCATGGTCAAATACAAGACAGGTGAGTGTGGACACGTGTGTGTGTGCGTGTGTGTGTGTGTGTGTGCGTGTGTGCGTGTTGGGGGCAGGAGGAGAGGAAGCGAAAGCATGTGTATGCGTGAAAGCATGTGTATGCGTGTGTATGTATGTGAGGGGAGGGTGAAGGTGAGAGAGCGCACTTGGCAAGCACGAACACCGTGGTGCGGTGATGCGTTTTGTGGTTTTGGTGTGTTGCTTCGCACCCACTCATTGACCATTCTCCACTTTCCATGTTCACACGGTCGACACCACCACCACCAACAACAACAACAACAACAACAACAACAACAACAACAACAACAACAACAACAACAACAACACCACCACCACCAACAACAATCACAACAACAACACTAGTGCCTGGCACGGCGTTTCCGGACATCCACTATGTACACAAGGAAGGAGTGGTTATGCTGCCTGGATCCGAGAAGGAGAGCGTCAAGTACATTGACATTGAACTCTTCCAGGACACCCCAAACAACCGCGACAAGGTCAGCGCGCTGTTTTGTGGTTGTGGTTGTGGGGTTGTTGTATGTTGTGCTGTGTGTAAGTGTCTTCGCATTGCGTGCGGGCACGGGTGTGTGGTGTATGGCATGACAATCCCTGGTTCCTCCCACGTCATCATCATCATCATCATCATCATCATCATCATCATCATCATCATCATCATCATCATCATCATCATCATCATCATCATCATCATCATCATCATCATCATTGTCGTCGTTGTCGTCGCTATCATGCGGCCACAGGAGTTTTCAGTGCAGCTTGAGTCTGCGACGGGCGAGCGGATGAACTGGCTGCAGCGAAGCATCACCATCAACGTCCACCAGCGGCCAGAGGCAGACTCTCTCTACGACGCCATCTACCTCAGGTGGTGGTGATGATGATGGTGGTGGTGGTGGTGGTGGTGGTGACGTTTGCACTCTCCACGATGCAGTCCGTGTGCTGATCCGGTGATGCATTTCGCGTTGGCTGGTCGAACCTTGCTTCTGTTCTCATCATCATCACCATCATCATCATCATCATCATCATCATCATCATCATCATCATCATCATCATCATCATCATCACCATCATCATCATCACCATCATCATCATCATCATCATCATCATCATCACCATCATCATCATCATCATCATCATCATCATCATCATCATCATCATCATCATCATCATCATCATCATCATCATCATCATCATCATCATCATCATCATCATCATCATCATCATCATCATCATCATATCGCTATTTCCCTGCGACAGGTGGTGTTCCATCTATGAGCAGCTCACTGAAGACGAAGAGGCAGACACCCCGTATCTCGAGCAAATCAGGTACAAGCATGCGCTGGTGTATTTGTGTACGTATGCGTGTATGCGTGTGGATGCGTGGACGCGTGCGAGTGCAATGCTGACAGCATACCCGCTTCCATTTATGCATGTGTGCATCTGTGTGTATGTTTGTGCGTGTGTATGCAACATCGTGAGCAGGTGTTCGCTGCGAGTCGACGGCGGTGGGGACGATGATGATGACGACGACGACGATGAAGAGGAAGAGGATGAGGATGAGCAGGCCGGTGGTGACACCGGTGCGGGCATGAAGCTGGCGACATACACGAACGACAGCGACAGCGACGATGATGACACGCGCTACATTCTGCACGAGGACGGCTATCTTATCGACGAAACACAGACGACGGACGTAAGCGCACGCACACACACACCCCCAGACAGGACACGACGCCGAGTTGTTTAGTTGCATGTGTGCTTGTATGAGCGTGTGATTGTGTCATGGTGTGCTTGTGTGAACGTATGATTGTGTAATGGTGGGATTGTGTCAACGTGTGATGGTGGGATTGTGTCGTGAACACACACACACACACACCAAACCTGTGCCAAAACGATCGGCTCAACCCCATACCACTGCCACCAACCACAGGCCAAGCACTCGTGGGGCGAGCTGGCGCTGTTCTCAGTGATGGTGCTCTGGAACTTCCCCCTCGCCGTCCTCACCCCACCGGCCATCCACTTTGGGGGCTGGGCCTGCTTCGGCATGTCTCTCATGTACATTGGTCAGTCGCACAGGACCGTGAAGGCGCACTTGTCTGTCTGTTTGTTTGTGTGTGTGTGTGTGTGTGTGTGTGTGTGTGTGTGTGTGTGTGTGTGTGTGTGTGCGTGTGTGCGTGTGCGTGTGTTCTTGCATGTCTGTCTTTGTGTTTCACAGATGAACGCATACACTTCAACATGTCCATACTCACCCTGCCCGCACGTTGCATGCAATGTCAGGGTTCTTCACGGCGCTTGTTGCGGACATTGCCACCGGTCTCGGCTGCACCGTCGGCCTTGAGGTGGGCAATTCATCCACATGTGACGCGTGTGCGTGTGTGTGTTCGTGTGCGCCAATGCTCGTTCACTCCCACTCACACACTCACTCAATCTCCTCCCCCCCCCCCCACACACACACTCTCTCTCTCTCACGCACAACTTCAGGACACGGTGACGGCCATTTCGTTTGTTGCACTTGGCACGAGTGTTCCGGATATCTTCGCGAGCAAAAGTGCGCACTTATCTGCTGCTGCTGCTGCTGTTATTGCTGCTTCGTTTTGCTGTTTGCGTATATGTGTGTGCATGTGTATGTGCGTTGTTGTGTTCACTGCTGTTATGCGTACTGCCGCACCACTTCCACACAAACTTGTGTTAACTGTGTGTGCGTGTGTGTGTGTGTGCCAGTCGCTGCGGAGAAGCAGCCGTACGCTGATGATGCAGTTGGAAACGTCACGGGCAGCAACGCAGTCAACGGTGCGCACGCTTTCATGCCGTTGTGTGTGTGTGTGTGTGTGTGTGTGTGTGTGTGTGTGTGTGTGTGTGTGTGTGTGTGTTTACATCTGCCTGCAACTGCGTCCACCTATCTGTGCACACGCTTTCTCATTCATTCAACGCACGTGTACATACACACGTGCACGTACACACGCGCGCCTGTGTCATGTTTCCTGGCATTGCCTGTGCTGATGCTGCCTGTCGTATAGTGTTCCTTGGCGTTGGGCTTGCGTGGCTACTGGGTGCAAGCTACCAGTCCGCACAAAACCACAAGTTCATGGTCCCCGCAGGCGCCCTTGGTTTCAGCGTCGTTGGTGCGATGACATTGCTCACGTGGATGCTCTCGTCATCTGTTGCTGTGACCTTGCTTCTTTCGCGTGTTTACCATTTGATGTCAGCACCGCCCTGCCACTCATTCGCCCGTATTTGTTTGTGCTCACTCATCCACACACACACATCACATCACATCACATCACATCCACAGTGTTTTGTGTGTTTGCGGTGCTGTGGTTTGCTGTGATTTTGGCACGACGCAAGTTCCTTGGCGCAGAGCTTGGCGGCCCGCGCAAGTGGAAGCGCGCAACTGTTGCCCTCTTCGTCGGCATGTGGATTCTCTACGTCCTCCTCTCCGCCCTCGTGGCGTATGGGCACTTGCCCAGTTTCTAGGTCCTGCTCTGCTCGTTCGTGCCGCCTGTGTCTTCGTGCTTGCGTGCGTGTGTGTGTGTGTGTGTGTGTGTGTGTGTGTGTGTGTGTGTGTGTGTGTGTGTGTGTGTGTGTGTGTGTGTGTGTGTGTGTGTGTGTGTGTGTTTTGATTTTCTCATAGTCAGCAGTGCTGGTGCCATCCACGTCTTTGTCTCCTCCCCATTATCGCTCCGTTGGCACTCGGCCGTAATTGCACCCGTTCTCGCCCTTCTCTGCCCGTCTGTACTTGCTTGCTGCTTCGCTTTGCTTGTGTGTGTGTGTGTGTTTGGTACCTGCTTTGGACCGTTTTGAGGCCGCCACCACACCGCCACGTGATCGTGAGGTGCTGGTTTTGCTTGGTTGTGCCTTGATGTTGCCGCACTTGTGACCGTGACAGGGGAATACACGACATCCAATGCGCGTCACGTACACGTGTGTGTGTGTGTGTGTGTCGTGGTGAGTGAGGGGTTGGGATGATGGTTGTTTGCAAACACGTGCTGTTACAACTTCACACACACACACACACACACACACACACACACACACACACACACACACACACACACACACACACACACACACACACACACACACACACACACACACACACACACACACAGAGTTTGAATTTCGCGGCGTCCACTGACCACCACCCAATATCAAAAGAAGACACCACGATGGCTGGCAAGGTTGCACCCCGCTGCTTGCTCATCAGCAACAGCACGTAAGCCAGCATCAAGCGTGTGTGTGTGTGTGTCTGTGTCTGTGTGTCTGCATATGTGTGTGCGTGTGTCTGCATGTGTGCCTGCACGTGTGTCTGTGTGTGTCTGTGTGTGTCTGTGTGTGTCTGTGTGTGTGTCTGTGTGTGTGGCTGTGTGTGCGTGCGTGCATGTATGTGTGCCGAAGGGTGCGTGCAACGACATTCACGCAGAACGAGTCGCCGTGTCGCCGTGTCGCCGTGTGCCGTATGCAGGACGCACCCTACAGGGTACTTGGACCATTGTGCGGAGGCCATGACGACATTCCTCAAGGCCAGCAACGTCTCATCGGTCCTGTTCATCCCATTTGCACTCAAGGTACGACCACCATCTTTGCAGAATACCACATCACCTACTCTGTCTGTGTGTCTGTGTCCATGTCTCTCTGTCTGTCTGTCTCTCTCTGTCTCTCTATCTGTCTGTCTGTATATCTCTCTCTGTCTGTCTCTCTGTCTGTCTCTCTGTCTCTGTCTCTGTCTCTGCATGCAAGACTTGTCTCCGACTTGCTGTTGTGCTGTCCTTGCATGCGCTCATCCCTCAAACGCGCGCATGCACACCCACACGCCCACACTTCTTACTGGGATGCGTTGGCGACCAGGACTGTGATGCATACACGGCCAAGGCGAGGGACCGCTTCAAACTGATGGGCTTTGGTGAGCGACTTGACGACAACCGCAGTGATGTGCGAAGCAATTCAGGACAGAATGACAATGCCCTCACACTCCGTGCGATGTCTCTCTTGCAAACCCGCCTGTGACAGACGTGAAGGGCCTGCACGAGTGCGACGACAAGATTGCCGCTGTGGTGAGTGTCATCATGCAAGGTATCAGCCTGCGCCTCTGTTTTCGATGTCACTGGATGCAGAGCATGGGTTTGCGCAAGTCACGAGCTCACGTTACCTACACACACGCACACGCACGCACGCACGCACATCGTGCAGAATGAAGCAGAGAGCATCTTCGTTGGTGGCGGCAACACCTTCCGCCTGCTCAACTTGCTCTACAAGCACAACGTATGTTCAACTGTAACACAGGTGGCCCCTGCTGCCTCCCACAATGTGAGGTGCAATCGACTTCCCGCCTTGCGTTCTACACATGCACCATCGAGCGCTATCACACACCCTCCCCTCCTCCTCTCTCGTCGACAGGTGGTTGACGCCATTCGCGCGCGTGTCGCTGGGGGCATGCCGTACATGGGGGCGAGCGCCGGCACCAACGTGGCCTGCAAGTCCATCCGCACCACCAATGATATGCCCATCGTCCAGCCACCCTCGTTTGAGGCCCTCGCCCTCGTCCCCATCCAGGTCGGTGGTGTCGTCTCTATATATGTATGTATGTATGTATGTATGTATGTATGTATGTATGTATGTATGTATGTATGTGTGTGTGCTTGTGTGTGTGTGTGTGTGTGTGTGTGTGTGTGTGTGTGTGTGTGTGTGTGTGTGTGTGTGCTTGTGTGTGTGTGTGTGTGTGTGTGTGTGTGTGCACTTGTCCCTTGGATAAGGGCACGACGCCTGCCTTTGCCAGTCCGAGCAGTCAAGTCATGGGCGATACACGCTCTACGCATGTGCAGATCAACCCACACTACCTGGAGCCAGACCCTAACAGCACCCACAAGGGCGAGACAAGGTAAATGTGTGTGTGAGAGTGCATTCGTGCGTCCCCGTCTTCGTGTCTCTCTATGCGCGCGTGCGTGAACCTCCTCCACCACTGGCTTCCCGATGATTCACGCGCTGCCTGCATGCATGCGCGTGCTGTTGTCATACAAGGCGCGAGCGGCTTGAGCAGTTTCTGGAGGACAACACAACACCAGTGCTCGGTACGCCGTGTCGTGAACTGCGATGGGGTAGTATTGCGTAATAACCGCACATCTGAAGATGAAGGGAGGCCACAAGTTCCTCTTCCCTCACAATTACCCATGTTCTCCTGTGTATGCATGTGTGTGTGTGTGTGTGTTTGACAGCGCTGCCGGAAGGGACCATTCTTCATGTGGAAGGTATTCACTCGTCCCATCATGCATTGGGGACACGTTTGCCACATGACGCCCACTCAACACACTCTCCACCACCTCACCGCCACCACTTGTGTCACCACCACCATCGCCACTACCATCGCCATGACCATCGCAACGCTGCAGGCGACAAGTGGACGGTTGAGGGAAAGAACCTGCCGATTCGCGTGTTTCTCCATGGCAAAGTATGTGGTCGTGTGTCAGGAATGACACAGTGGTGTTGGTGATGGCGGCGTTGTGAAAGGAGGTGACCTCGCATGCTGGACGCCCGCATACTGTGTCAATTGTGTTGGGACCAGGAGTGCGCACACACGCACACGCACATACACACATACACACATACACACATACACACATACACACCCACACACGCACACACACACACACACGCACACACACACACACAATTCACAGGACATGCAGACGTTTGCTGTTGGCGATGACGTGAGCTTTCTGCAAGAAGAAGCGAAGAAGGCCGCAGCTGCTGAGCAAGCAGACCCAGCACCCAAGAAGCCCAAGGTGTAACTGCACACACATGCACGTACACGTACACACATTCATCCATGGCGCTGTGTGTGTGATTGTGTATGTGCAGGTGATTCCATTCATCAAGCGCAAGTTCGCACGCCGTTTACTGCAAACGGCGAACGTGCAACGATCCACATTGCACCCACGAGTCCACACGAGTAAACAAGTTCTCACTTCGTCCAACCAGCAAGCAAAGTGACAGCAGCAAACAAAACAGAGCAGTGACCAGCAGCGAGCAGTTGCTTCTGTCCAGTCAGAATGGCTGCAGTACAGTAACGCAGCAGATGCGGACAAGGTCTGCCTGACACAGGACAAAGCAGAAAGGAAAACACGTATCACAGCATCGCCACAGGGAGCCCTCTCCTCAGGCGTGGCGGCAGCTCACCAACACATGCACCTCCCCAGAGTTGCACACACACACACACACTGAGCTGCACTTTGGTCCTTAGATGGAATGCTTGATAATGTCTTTGGCGACGCCGACGGCTGTTTCGGGCTGCTCTTCGCCTGCGCGCACGAGGCGCTTGCTAACGTCGATGTGGTCCTCGCATGGGTATCCGGCGTGGTACATGAGGACGAGGCGGTTGGCCACGGCGAGAAACGACAGGCCACCCACGCCACCCCACGCCATCCACGGGCGCCACTTCTTTGGCGTCTGGTCAAGAGGCAGCAAAACGAAGTGTGGTGGGGACATGGGGGTGAGCGGTGTGTCCAGAATGTTGCGCATCACACATACACACGCACACACACACACACACACATACAGGTGTACAAACCCCTACATGTATACACACACACACACGCACACCTTTCGGTAGAGAGTGACGCAGATGTGTGTGAGCGGGGCGGCCACCACGGGCCCAAGATAGATCCACTGTCGTCGGCGAGACACGCCTTCTTTGTTTGCGCTCCCATGCCGAAAATATACGCCATCAGCAGGCTCTGTGGCTACCATTTCACCTGTACCCGATGTGCTGGCACTGTTCTTGTTGCTGTTCGTCATCTTGCTATCCTCGAAAGGTGTCGTGGGGGTTGCTGAGTCAGGGTTGACTGGTTGAGGTTCAGTCGTTCACGCAGTTGTGTTGTGTTGTTGTCTGGTCAAAGTCGCTCGACGGACACTCTTTCTTCGTTCTGTCGTTCGTATTACCTGCTCTTGCGCTTGACTCTGTGACGAGGGGGGGGGGGGAAATGTATGCGACCACGCCAAACTCCCCATCTTGATTGAACATCCCTCCTTTCACGCCGCTTCCATCCATCCCCATCCCCTCACGTACGCAGCCGCTCGCTTGTCTTGCATCTTGGCTGTTGTGTCCCCGAACACAACAACCAACCACAACGGCGCAATTCAAATTTTGCGCGGCGCCCGCTGTCTGTTGTTTTGTGTCTGTCCGCAACCTCCAGCCAGCCAGTCAACACCGAACAAGACACCCCAGCCCACCCCACACGCTTCCACCTCTCCTTCCAAGTCCCCCCGGCATGTTTCGTCTTCTTCGGTACGGGCTGGAGACGTTTCCCGTCACCGGCGGCGATGGTGACAAGGAAGAAGGATCAGCGGCGACCACGCATGCAACTTCGCATGACGGCCAAGATGCCGCAAGTTCAGCAACAAAAGAAGCACGCCATCGTCCCACGAATCAACACAAACACCGCCATCGCAGGCGAGAGGATGACGACGACGACGACGACGATGATGATGATGATGATGATTATGGCGACGACATGTGGGTTGACAATGATATGGATGACTTCACCGAGCCACCAGCACAAAGGCCCAAACTTGCTCAATCACATCACGGAAACGGTGAGGAGGAGCACCGGCAACGGCATCGACAACAACAGCAGCGACAACAACAGCAACAGCGACAACAACCGCAACAACAGCAGCGACAACAACAGCAACAGCGACAACAACCGCAACAGCAGCAGCATCAGCAGCAACAGCAGCAACGCAGGAAACGGAGTCATTCCACGCAACATGAGCGTTCACGGAGCATGCGCCCATCCCCTTACCCTGAAAACACGGCTTCCGCACACCGTCGGTCAACCGACGCTGATGGGAACCGAAGCACTGCTCGCTCCTCCTCAAGTCACGCTGCGCCCTCGACCACGAGTCGGAAAAGCCATCCCAGCCGTAATCAAGAGCTCCACAGCAACAACACAAGCAGCAGCAGAAGTTGCAAGCACCACCACACCATAAGCAGCACTGCCACCAAACATCAGCCCGCGTCTTCAAGCAAGCATACACGTCAGAATTCGGCCAACACCACGAGTGCCAGTGACAGCAGGAACAACAACAGCAGCGTGGCTGTGGCTTCACGCAAGACAAGCTCGGCATCAAGCACGGTGTCATCCGCATCTACCGGCAGTGATGACCGAGGTGGTAACGCGCAACGCAAGACGCCAAGCCAGAGTGATGAGGCAGGACGATCGGGCAACCGTGGCACCACAGCACGTGCACCACACCTACACGCGCAGCAGTCAGAGCACAACAAGCAGCAGCCACAACACGTCAACCCCGCGGCGATGCAGGCTGTCGAGTCGCTGATCAAGGGCCTGTGCCAACAGATTGACCACGGCGAAGACGCCTCCCTGACCCTCTCGCAGGTGTAGCGGAATATCGTCGTTGTCAGCAGCAACCACCACATCTGCGATACACGGCAGTGCTGACTTCGGCTGCTGTGTTGGTAATTGGCCACCGGCATCGTCATGGCGATTTGATGATTTACTTGGCGGATGGAGAGTAACAGACAGCACACGAGTGGGCAGGGAATATCAGGAACAGGCAGGCAATCAGGCAGGCAGTGGCGGTGTGTTCACACGGTTGACAGCATCTAACGTGGGTAAATGAATGGGTCGTAGGCAGAGCTACGCGACACGAGCAAATGTGCTGGAGGGCGCTTGGACACGCATGTCTTTGTGTGTGTGTGTGTGTGTGTGTGTGTTGTGTGTGTGTGTGTGTGTATGTGTGTGTGTGTGTGTGTGGTTTCTAGTTTGTCTTCTTGTGACTGGCGCCATTTCGTCCAGCATGTTGGTGTCCGTCTGGATGGTACTTGAGGCCCTGCTCCTTTGTCACGTGCATCGCGCGCACGTACGACCCAAACAGCTCCAGAAACGACCGCTTGTGCCGACGAAGCTGTGTGTGTGTGTGTGTGTGTGTGTGTGTGTGTGTAAGAGCATAGTGGTTCATGTCACACATCCCAGTCATTCATGGTGTCAAAGAATACACATGATACAGTGTAACCGTGCCATACATCTCAAACAATGCCGCATTTAAGTCCAATCACACACACACACACACACACACACACACACACACACACACCAAACACGTGCGCGCACCTTGAATTCGGCGCAGAGGTCATCGAGGAGCGGGAGGAGGAGGCGCTGCTTGGAGAGATCAAGCGTGGGCAGCAGGTGGTGGATGATGTGGTTGTTGAACGACCCGGCAAGAAAAATCTGCCCGAGCAGCCCGAGGTCCAGCCCGTAATCGTGCGACACAGCGACAATGTGTCTGTACATCACGACAATGGTGGTGGCGATGATGGAGAACGTGGACATGAGGGCAGGAGCAGAGGGGCATTCAACTGCGGGCAGTGAAGAGCGGGTGCACAGGCATGGCACAAAGCACAACCGAATGCAAACTTCACGGGTACATGTTGATACAGTCAGACACACACACACACGCACAAAAGTCGCAAGCACTCATGAACACCACCCACTCATACGCATGACACACACACACACACACACACACACACACATACACACATCATCACACACATCACACACATCACACACATCACACACATCACACACATCACACACACACATACACATCACACACGTATTTACACAACCTCCCAAATCCACACACGTCGCACTCACTCTCCAAAGTCTGGTTTGTCTGGGTCGACGGACTGGCAGCCATCGGACCAGGCGTACTCCGTGCGGTGGACGGGAAAGGAGGCGACGAAGAGGCCAAGAGCACCAAAGGTGTGCATGACATCAAACAGCAGCAGGCCCCACAGCGGTCCTTGGCACGCCATAAGGATCACCAGCTGTTCGTGTTGGAACAAATGTGAATGTGTGTGTGTGAGAATATGTATGTGTGTGTGTGTGTATGTGTGAGAATGTGTGTGTTTGTACTTGTGAGAACGTGCGAGTGGCGCATGCGCGCTCCATGCAGATGTCAACACAAGAGAACAGCAAGCGACCCGCGACAACAACGGCACACACACACACACAATAAGCACCTGTGCGATGCGGATGATCTGCTCTGGGCGGCGCGACGCTGCGCCCGTGATGAGCCCAATCCACGTCCGTGCAATGTCAATTGGAGCGGCTACAAGATAGTACGGGACGGCGCTGCATACACGCATGCGTGTGTGTGTGTGTGAAATACGCATGTGGATGTGTATGCGTGTCACGTGTATGCGTGTATGCACATGTGTGATATGAAACACGTGTGTGTGTACATGTGTGTACATATGTGTGCAATACGTAAGCGTGTATGTGCATGAAATTGTTTGTGGGTGTGTGCATGTGAGTGCAAAGGCCAACAACCGCACGCTGGTGCCAGCATAGATGAGCCAGCTGCGAACAAACATACGCGAGATAGATCCAGGGGCCGAAGCGGGGCTGGGAGCGCAGGAACGTCGACAGCGGCTCAAGCTGGCTCAGCTCGATGTCAATGTCCAGATTCTGCATCACCGCGTCGTGTGCGTGAAAGAAAAGAGGTGCAAGTGATTGGTGAACCACACGCAGGGACACGTCAAGTGTATGCACTCTTGTGCAAACGTGCGCATGTACAGCAGAATCAACAACAACAACAACAACAACAACAACAACAACAACAACAACAACTTAAACAACAACAACAACAACAACAACAACAACAACAACAACAACAACAACAACAACAACAACAACAACAACTACAACTACAACAACAACAACAACTACAACTACAACAACAACAACAACAACAACAACAACAACAACACCTACAACACCATGTGTACTGACGGCGTGTCCGTGGTGGCTGATGGCGTGGGAAATGCGCCACTGATGGTGTCCGGCAAACGTAAGGTCCATGGCGTAGCGAAACGGGTGGTTGCGCTGGTGAAAGTAGTTGTGTCCAACACCAAACATGGCCAACAAGAACACACCTGCAGAAAGGGCGTGCGCGACGCCGTGGTATGCGAGGGGGTCGAGTGCTGTCAGTCAGTCACAGCCCGGGTTGCACACTCGAGTACTCTCGTCGTCCACGCTCGTGCATGTCTGTGTGCATGTGACAACACACAGCGCAAGGACCCTCGCACACACACACACACACACACACACACTCGCACACACTTGTACACACAGTCTCTCACACACACACTCACACACACTCGCACACACTCATACAGTTACACACACTCATACACACACACTCACACACACACGCACGCACACACCTGAGAGTGCCGCGAGGAACAAGGAGCCAGTGATGCAGGTGGCCGTATAGGAGAGGGTCCACACGAGGATGGCAAACGCAGATGCAAGCTCCATCTTACGGCCGCCGTGGGTGCCCCCATGCTGACGGATCACAGGCAGTGCACGTCGCTTGAAGGTCTTGTAGAAGCCGTCATACTTGAACGTGAACGCCTGCACGCGACGGATGCGGTCTGGGTCGGCGTCCCTGACGTAGTACTTGGCCAGCAGCCGCTGCACCTTGGCGTCGTCGAGATGGTGCGTCTCAAACTCAAGCGTGCAGTCCATGCCGCGCACAAACTCAAGCCACTCCGGTCCACCAGGGTGCTTGTCCATGAAGCCCGTGAGGTCGTACAGCTTGCCGTGGATCAACCACAGGTGCGGTGGCACGCCTGCCTCCTGCTCATCGCGCTGCCGCTTCTCCTCCAGCCACAGCTCAGGGGTGGCCGGCATCGGGTTGAGCGATCCAATGTGCTTTCGCTGCGACGGCAGCTCTGCACGGCCAG
>NW_004754931.1:1535824-1538324 GCF_000188695.1 Salpingoeca rosetta | reverse complement strand
GTGTGAGTGTGTGTGTGTGTGTGAGTGAGTGAGAGAGAGCGTGTGTGTGAGTGTGTGTGAGTGAGAGAGAGAGCGTGTGTGTGAGTGTGTGTGTGTGTGTGAGCAGGCGTGTAGGGTGTGTGGGGCCGAGGCAGGCGGACAGAACGACAGACAGGGAAAAGGGGAGAGGTTGATTGCGCGATCTAGTTGTGTGAGTCAAGTCGAGGAGCCTATTAGCCACTGCATAAAGCGACACGATCAACAAACAGAACAATCCATCCAATGACACCCAGCATGTCAACAACTGCAGACCTGTGATATTGAACTTGGCGTACACGTACACGACGTCGTTCGCGTTTCCTGCAGCGAGCAATGGCAAAGGAACGATGGAGCCGCAGGTGGTGAGCTCACAACACGCGACTTGCACAGGCCGTGTCAACGCCACACCAACGCCGACCGTGTGGACAAACAAACAAGCTAACACACACACACAAACAAACAAACAAGCAAGCTAACGTACACACACACACACAAAAAAAAAAAAAAACAGACCGTCGATGACAATCTTCTTGCTCGTTCGTCGCGAAACAATGGCGCTCGTCGCTGTTCCGGCACAGCTCACCGCCCGCACACTCGCCTGCACACGCACACGCACAGTTTAGTGTGTGGTTTGTGTGTGTGTGTGTGTATGTGTGTATGTGTGTGTGTGTATGTGTGTGTGCGTGGGTGTGTGTACTCACATCATACATGGTGTTCTCCTCCAGCGACGTGAACACGTGCGCATATGCGATGCTGTCCGCTGCCGGTGGATACGATGGCGTGAACGTCACCGTCATCCCCGCTCCCGTGGAATCTCGCTTCTGCACACGCCACGTGTGTGTGTGTGTGTGTGTGTGTGTGTGTGTGTGTGTGTGCGTGTGTGTGTGTGTGTGCGTATGTATGTGTGCGGTATTTAATCACATCAAATCTGAAAGTGTCACGTGTGCACGCTGTGCGAGCCAATGCAAACATGACAGCCACAGCCACAACCACAGCCACAGCCACCGCACCCACGGTGCAGCAGAACAGCGGACCTTGAGCGTGAGCGCGTACGTGTGCACCCAATGCGATGTGGACTGGAGGCCCGTCAGCGAAAACGACACGTTGATGCGGTCCGAGCTCAGCTGCATTGCAAGGTTGACGCAGTTGTGAATGCGTGGTGTGTGCGTGTGTGTGTGTGAATGTGTGAAAATGTGTGTGTGTGTGTGTGTGAATGTGTGTATGTGTGTGTGACGTGAGAAAATCAATGACAAGGGCCACCGCGCCAGCGTGCACTGCATGACGGCATCATTACAGGTGCAAATGGCGTGCATGTACATACCACACTGACAACAGGCGGCTCGGGTGATGGAGGCGGTCCTAGTTGCAGCAACAGCACGCAGCAAAGGCGACATTGAGGGCATGCAAGCAAGTACCATCGCAGATACGCGAGGGCAAACACAGGTACAGACAAAACACAGACGCAGATACGGGCGCAGGGGCACGGTACCTGTGGCCTCCACTGGGATGATGGTCACGTTCCCTTGTTCCGAATCCGAGTTGAGTGTGATCTCAATGCGGGCGGTGAGGTTTGTGCACCCTGCAAGCGACATGAGTGGGTCGATGCGGATGAAAGAGTCTGTGCTCGGGGACCCCACTCCCTGGAAGGTCCCGCTGTCGTCCTGCAGCATGAGCTGCGTGCAGCACGTTGACAACCCAGGGCGAGAAGGAAGGCGTGTAGTGGTGTTTCGTGAGTCCTCCACGGTGTGGATTGAGGGGCTGCCGTTTGGTCAAAGCCAGCAGAGCCGAAGCACGTGCCACAAGCATCCACAGCCAGCGCCAAGGGTCACAGACACACAGACATACATACACACAGACATGGACGCACGCACACTCAAAACGCGCATGGCATGTGAGTATACGCACGCGCACATACGAACGCACACATGTGAGCAGTCGCGCGTGCATACCTGGTACTGAGTGACGCCGTCGCCGTTTGTTTGCCATTCGATGATGCATGATGAGGGAGTGCATGGGCTCGATGTCGTCGGTGTTGGAGCAGCTTGCACGCCTGTGTATGTGTGAGTGAGTGAGTGAGTGAGTGAGTGAGTGAGTGAGGGCGAGAGTGAAGAGGCTTTGCAGATGCTGTGTTGCGTGTGCTGTTGCTGTTGCAATGGTTGGGTGTGCTGCGAGTGGTGCTGATATTGCACGGCTCAACCTCCCATAAGCTCCGTCTGACCCACCAGTCTGTGCTGTCGCCAGCACAATGGCGCACAGCGCAACCACGCCAACTCTTTGGAGCATCCTGGCTGTGTTGCTGTTGTTGGAGGTGACGAGGGGGGTGTTGTTGTTGTTGTTGTTGTTGTTGTTGTGTCGCGTCATTGAGTTGTGAAGATTCTCCAATGATTTCCAACAATCGTCGAGCAAGGCGCACACCCACCACAACAACAAGTTGTGTTTGCTTCACACGCACGCACACGTGCTTATCAAAGTTGCAGCGCTG
>NW_004754931.1:1470630-1533053 GCF_000188695.1 Salpingoeca rosetta | reverse complement strand
GCAGGCAAGTTATGAAGACGTGCGAGCAAAAGGAAGGGGACGCGCTGTTTGTGCCCGGCGTCCTTGGGGCCATACTGTGCTGAACGAGGCGCCTGTGGTGGCTGCCGCGTTTGAGTTCCGGGGCTGACGACAGTAGCCCTGATACTCGAAGAGGGGGTGTGAAGCAGCAAGTGACACGTGATGACAAGGACAAGCTGGCAGCATCCATGATGTCGTTATGTTACATCTCCTTGCTTGCTGATGAGCTGGACTTGCTGTCTTGCTTGCTGTCTCGCGTTACTTGCTTTTATCCTGCCCTGGTTAGACTCTTCGTGTACATGACAGCTGTACACATATACATAGTCGCATATCGATACGCCATAGCAGCGAGTGGCATGGCAGTGACAAGGCAAACGCATGGCCGTTGTCGCTAACGAACAGTACTATGTAGGCTCTGGCCAACCATGTTTTGTGCACACACACACACACACACACACACACACACACACACACACACACACACACACACACACACACACGCTCAAGCAAACGGATATATGCCAACGCACTCGAGATGAAGCTTCGCCTATGGTGTCCACAACGCTGGCAATCACACGCGCCCGCCTGAGAAATGACACAACAGAAAGGCGCACGGAGTGAACGCGGTCAGCACATGCACACAAACGTGAGTCGAGTCGCTTCGTTTGCTTTCCACAACCTGGTTTGTTGCGCCTGTGCACACCAACGCTGTTCCAACCCAAAAAAAAAAATACATTTGCTGACCCGCTAGACTCACGTTTGTGCTTGGGCGGACGTGATTCGCTTGTGCGGCTGCTTGTTCTCCAAGTCCTTGGCCGTTAAGCACACCACCTCGCCTTCCCCCAGCGCCTTTCGCTGTGCCACATCCAACTCCATTGTGTGTATGTGCGTGTGTATGTGTGTATGTGTGTGCGTGTGTATGTGTGTATGCCTGTGCGTGTGTGCGGTACGCGTGTGCGGTACGCGTGTGCGGTACGCGTGTGTGTGTGTGTGCGTGCCTGTGTGCCTGCGTGCGTGTGTGCGTGTGTGCGTGTGTATGTCCTTGCTCCTTCTCAGTCTTGCTGCAGTGCCATGGCACACAGCTCGTTTTGCTGTTGGTGTTGTTTGTCGTTGCTGTTGTGGTTGTTATTGAATATCATCCTATTTGTAGGCGCTTATCATCTTTTTAGGACAAGGGCGATTATCAAGTGAACATATGGTCAAATTTTCCAGCCAGCGCAGTGCAGTGGAGCGAGGCGCGCGAACATTCTCAACACACACGACAGTGCAACGGGCAAGCAAGCGTTTCTTCCCTTCCTCGCTCGCACCAGCTCGGCTCACCTCCTCCTCTTTGGGTTCACACACATCAACAATGGCTTCCAGGCGCACACGTGTCGCCTACTACTACGACTGTACGTTGTGTGTGCCTGTGATTGTGTTTCCTGTGATTGTGTGTTTCCTGTGCTGGTTTTGCCTGTATCTGTGTGAGCTCCTGTGCATGCGTCTGCACCTGTCACCTACAAGTATCATTCTTGCTTGTGCATGATCATGAACACATGCACGCCCTGTCACCCCTGCGCAAGCTCATTTGCTCTCTCTCCTGGCCAACATGTTCCACCCTACCCCCACCCATCAATCCCTCCCCCGTTATTTGCCTTCTTCTTTCTCCTTGTGCTCATGCATCTCACGCAACGTTGACATGACGCCTTCCTTCTGTTGTTTCCTTCCTTGATCCGTGTTAACCTCTGCAGTCGATGTCGGCAACTACTACTATGGCCCAGGGTAAGTTTTGCGGTTCAAGATGGGCACACTGATGCGTGAAAGCGGTGTACTGGCGTGCCTGCCGTTCGCACTTACCCCTTTGTTGGCCTTGTCGCCATGTATGGTCAAGTTGCCATTGTTCACCTTTTTGTTTTCTTACTCGCTCACATTCGTCCCATCTGTGCTGCTGTCTTTTCTTTGTGATGTTGCTCTGCACCTTGAAGCCATCCCATGAAGCCGCACCGCATTCGCATGGCGCACAACCTCATCCTCAACTATGGCCTGTACAAGAAGATGGAAGTCTACGTACGTTTGGTGTCGTCTGTCTGTTCGTTGTTGGGCTGCCACGCTGTCGCACTGCTGCACTCGCAGCACCTGTGTCGACAACATGTCGCACGTGCAGGCTCTTTGTTCTGGTGTTGGTTGGTTCGTTGAACTCCTCGTTGCTGTGTTCCCCTTTCTCTGCTCTCTGTCGCCTGTGACCTCATGATTGAGCTGTTGTGGCCTGTGTCATTGCCGTTGATCGACAGCGCCCACACCGCGCCACCTTTGAGGACATGACCAAGTACCACTCTGACGAGTACGTGTCGTTCATCCGCGACATGGACCCAGACAAGCTGGAGGCCTCCCCACCAGACTCGGCGCGCTGTAAGTGAGCACATGCGCTTCTGTGTTCGTGTTCGTGTTTGTCTGTGTATCTCTGTGTGTGTGTGTGTGCGTGCGTGTGTGCGTGCGTGTGTGCGTGTTATCTGTGTTCATCTGTGTGTGTACATGTGTGTGTGTGTTATCTGTGTGTCTGTGTGTCCGTGCCTGTGCGTAAGTGCCTTTGCGCGCACCCAACTGACTTTATCACCCGCTGTGTGTCGACTCATCATTTGACTCCTCATTTGACACATACGTCGTATCCCACATCAACCGCACTCACACTCGCCCTTGCGTGCTCTTGCGAATGCTTGTGATTGCGCCACATCTCCCCATACAATGCAGTCAACGTCGGCGACGACTGCCCCGTCTTTGATGGCCTCTACGAGTTTTGCCAGCTCTCTGCCGGCGGCTCTCTCGGTGTGTTGCCATGCTGTGCATCTGCAGCTGCTTTCCAGCTGCGAGGGTTTTTTTTTTTTTGTTGTTGTTGTTGTTGTTGTTGCTGTTGTTGTTGTTGTTGTTGTTGTTGCTGTTGTTGTTGTTGTTGTTGTTCATCACAGCCCAGGCCACTTGCACCCACCATACATGTTTTTCGTTCTTCCCTCTCCCTCCTGTGTTCCTATGTTGTGTCACTTTCTCTGTGCACGGAGAATGGACAACTACGTGGTAACCATCACACAAGACACCACGAAGCACACGTGCTGACACGCGCTCACCGCCAAAGGTTCATGCCCGCATGCGCGCTTGTATCGGTTCAGCTGGCGCTGCGAAGCTCAACAGCAAGCAGTGCGACATTGCCATCAACTGGGCTGGCGGCCTGCACCACGCCAAGAAGAGCGAGGCATCAGGCTTCTGCTACGTCAACGACATTGTCCTCGGCATCCTCGAGCTCCTCAAGTCAGTTGACTCCACGCCACTCACTCGAGCACCACCGCGTTCACACGCGCACATGTTTTGCAGCACACACGCACGTACACGCATTCACACGCCCACGCTCAACGACGTATGCTCCAGCTGTGTGCTCATTGACGTACGCCCTGCATCTGCTCATGTGTGCGTGTGCGTGTGTGTGTGTGTGTGTGTGTGTTTTCGTGTACAGGCGGCACCAGCGCGTGCTGTATGTGGACATTGACATCCACCACGGTGACGGCGTAGAGGAGGCGTTTTACTGCACAAACCGCGTCATGACCGTCTCCTTCCACAAGTTTGGCGAATACTTTCCGGGCACAGGCGACATTGGCGTGAGTCCTCCCAATTCCAAATGTGTGCTGGACTGTCGTGACACTTCGTGCTTTTTTGCCTTGCCTTGCCCACTGCACGTGTTTTTGCGCGTGCATACACGTGCATACACGTGTCCTCTAAGCCTGTGCGAGACATTTATCCTCCTCCTCCTCCTCCTCCTCCTCCTCCTCCTCCTCCTCCTCCTCCTCCTCCTCCTCCTGTCACCTGCGTGCCCTCACCGCCTGCCCCTAATACCACATTGACACCATGTGCTACTGCTCCCACTGCTGGCATTGCGCAGGATATTGGCCACGGCGAGGGCAAGAACTATGCGGTGAATGTCCCGCTGAAGGACGGCATGAACGATGAGTGCTACGAGCTCATCTTCAAGCCCGTCATGGACCACATCATGCAGTTTTACGACCCGGGCGCTGTTGTGCTGCAGTGCGGCGCTGACTCGCTCGCCGGCGACCGTCTTGGCTGCTTCAACCTCTCCCTCAAGGGTGAGACACACGAAGAGGAGGGGGGGGTCTTGGCATGGACGAGTGCGTCATGGGTGTGTGTGTGTGTGTGTGTGTGTGTGTCCGTCTGAAACTGCAACAACACTCATACGTGTCGCCTGCGTCATCAACCCACCACTACAACTACCCTCGCCCCCGCAACCTAGGCCATGCCAAGTGCGTGGAACACATGAAGTCGTACAACAAGCCGCTGCTGCTGCTTGGTGGCGGTGGATACACCATCCGCAACGTGGCCCGCTGCTGGACATACGAGACGTCCGTTGCCCTGGGCACCGAGATCTCCGACGAGCTGCCTTTCAATGACTACTACGAGTACTTTGGCCCAGACTTCCGCCTTCACATCACGTACGCACGAAAACGCGGAAGTGAGAGGGAAAGTCGAGGGCGAACGAGCTGCAACCTTGCCGTGTGTGGGGTGTGGGGGTGGGGGTGGGGGTGTTTGGAAATCGAGAACGTGTCGAGTGTCACCTTTCGCTGTGTACACTCCTGTATCAGTACCACCACGTTGTTGTGCTCTTATGCTGTTTTGCCACTCGACACGCAGACCGGGTAATGCAGAGAACTTCAACTCGAAGCAGGACATTGATCAGATTATTGGCACCATCATGAGCAACCTCAAGAGCTCGCAGGCCACCCCAGGCGTCCAATCTCGCGGTATGCCTGCGAGCGTGCTGTGCTACATGTGTGTGTTTGTGCACTTGTGCCCCCACCACTGTCTCCCACGACACGGCTCACAATTACACACACGCAAACGCAACCGCAACCACAAACGTCCGCACGACGTTGTAGCGCTGCTTGACATTACGCGCGTTGAGGACGAGGGCGACGCTGATGCGCAGGATCCGGACAAGCGGACGCAGTACGAGAACGACCGCCATGTCGAGCACGACGCAGACTTGTCTGCCTCGGACGGCGAGGGCAAGGCGAAGCACCAACACAACTACGGCAGGGTACGCCCACCATGTGTGTGCGTGCGTGCATGTGTGTGTGTGTGTGTTCTCGTGTGTGTGCATGTGCGTGTTTGTGTGTTTTGCCTCAGCACCTCGATGTATTGTTGTCCCTTCTGTTTCGTGCTCTGTGTATACCCCCCCCGGCCATCCTCACGTACATTTTGCACACACACACACACACACACACACACACACACACACACACACACACACACACACACACATACACAGCACATTCGCGCACAAGCCAATGCTTGACTTACACGCGTAAACTTGGCACCTTGGGCGACGTGGGTGACGGAAGACCATCCGACCACTTCGTAGTCCTCACTTTCTCTGAAACTTCAACGGCACCCGGCCCCGACGATGACAAGGTTTGCGCACGCTGCTCACACGGTTCCTGTGCCACGCGCGTTGGACGTTGCTTGCTTGTTTGGTTGTTTGGTTGTTTGGTTGGTTGGTTGGTTGGTTGGTTGGGTTGGTTGGTTGGTTGGTTGGTTGGTTGTCTTGGTGCATACAGTGATGAACATGTTCACGTGGTACGTCGGTGTTTTATGAGTACTGTCAAACACGCGTTGGTGCTGTTCTTCCTCATCACCCCCTATCACCACACTTGTTCCCACACAACACACCCACACACAGGCGATGGATGTAGACGATGCCGCTGAGAAGAAGCAGGAAGAGGCAGAGCACCAGCCGAAGGAGGAGCAGGAGGACAAGGCGGCTGGGCACGCCGCCGCCGCCGCCGACCAGGAAGAAACGACGCAGGAGCAGCCTGCTGCTGATAGCGCGACGACAGCGGCTACCACCGCTGACACGGCAGCATCGGCAGAGCAGACGCAGCCTGCGAGCATGGAGATGGGAGGCGATGATGCCGCCACCAGCAAGCAGCCAGACGCACCGGCCACAGCACCAGAGGCTGAGACCACACCCGCTGGTAATGCCGAAGTGCACCAGCAACAGGAGCCACAGCAAGCACAGCCACAGCACCAACCATCGGAGCAGGCAGAGGTGGCCACGGCGGTGTCGGAGGCCTCCAACGCTGGCGACGCCGCTCACCAACAAGAAGGCGCAAGCGAGGCTGCCACTGCACCTACAGATGCCACCACGGCCACTACCACGGCGCCAGCGACGGCGCCACCAAAGACTGACAATGCAGCGGAAACGACTACCGCCACGTCCTCCACACCTGCCCCCGCCGCTACTACCACTACTACCACCACCACCACTATGACCCCCTCTGTTGCACCACCTGCCACAACAACCACCGCTCCAGCTGCACCCGCGCCCGCCACGACCGCGCCCGCGCCTGTCACCACTGATGTCACGGCTGCACCACAAACTGAGGCGAGCATGGACACTTCTGCTGATGCCTAAGACGCCTTGGGCTTGTCGCGTGTCGTGTACACGTGTGCCCTCTTGTGTGTGTGTGTGTGTGTGTCTGTGTGTCTGTGTGTCTGTGTGTCTGTGTGTCTGTGTGTGTGTGTCTGTGTTGTGTGCTGCGCCGTCTTTACGAGCTCTCAACCGACGCCCGTGCCTACCTTGTTGTCCGTCCTCTTCCACTTCTTCTTGTGCTGCTGCTGCTGCTGCTGCTGCTGCTGCTTTCCCTGTTTGCTCTGTGCGCCCCATTTTGTTGTTTTTGAATTGACCGATCCCCCCCTGTCCCTCTTGTTGTTGTCGTCATCGTCGTCGTCATTGTTTTCTCCTCTCTCTCTTCCCTTGCCCTTTCCCTCTTTGATTCCCTGCGTGCCTGATTGATGAGATTGAAGCGTCCTGACAAGAGTTGATGGTGCAGAACAACGTTACGTGGTGTGACTTGATGTAATGTGCAGGAAGGAAAGTGCAGAAGGAACAACGCATGACACACACACACACACACGCACAAACACACATGCACACACACATGCACATGCACACACGCACAGGCGCACAAATGAACGCACAAGAGAAAGCCCGCGCAATCAAAACCAGTGGTTGTAGAAATGTGATTGAAAATGTACGACAATTTTCGTTAACGTCCTTGAAGAAGAAAGACAGAGAACCGACCGACCAAGCAAACCACCAAACCAACAACCAGCAGTAGCCATGAGCTCTCGACAGCGTACGTTCAATGGGGTCTTGTTGTGTTGGCGACACACGACAAGAGCGGCAAGGAGAGGCTGGCATGCTTTGGTCGAATAGCCTGTGTTTACCATGTTTGCGCCATCTTGCGATGGAGTGAAAGTTGTGCGTGTTATGTATGTATGTGTCCAACCAGTTCACATGTCTTCGCGGCATTGCTGACATGCTGGATACTGTGCGGGGACGACAGGCAACATGACCCGCAACTGGCGGGATCAACCCTCATCGCCGGCAACTGGTGTGTGTGTGTGTGTATGTGTGTGCTTTTGAGAGCGCATTGTGCACGGCATCCTTGCTTTTTGTGCGACCTGCATGCTGGCCTCTTGCCTGAGACTCACAACACATGCGGCTATCTGTATCTGCGTTTTGGCACACCGCGTTCTTCTGTCCGCACACGCTACAACCGCTTCCAGCCCGTATTCTGAAGCCCTCTGCAAACGAGTACGTGCTTGACAACAAACTTTATCATCGACACCAACAACAACTACTACTACTACAACAGCAACAACAACAACAACAACTTAAACAACTTAAACAACTTAAACAACTTAAACAACAACAAACCAACAACAAACAACCAAACAAACAACCATGCAAGTGGTCCTGTGTGCTGTTCAGAATGTGTTTGGTGACCTGTGCTTACAATGCATGCATACTTGCTTCCTTGAATTCGACAACACCGTGCAACAGGCACCAAAGCATGCTGCAAGTGCTTCTGCGCCGAAACTTTGGCAACTGGAGACCAACAACCCCCATGGCTCCAGAGGAGCTGGCCAGCTTCTTCGAGCGATTCCCCGATCTGCGGTGCTGCCCCAGCATCCACGATGAGCAGGTGGAGTTTTGTGTGTGTGTGTGTGTGTGTGTGTGTGTGTGTGTGTGTTGCATGTCACAAGTGTAGATACTCGTGCTGGTGCTGGTGCTCGTGTCAGTAACTTGACACTCTGACCCACTCTGGTTCACTATCCCCTTTCTCCCCTCTCGACCCATGCACATGACGATTTCAAGAAGGAGCCTGCAAGCACCACCGAGGCGCAGCCCAGCGCCGAACAGGCTCAAGGATCTGCCACCACCGCTATCCCTGCTACATCTGTGAACCAGGGGCGCGAGACAGCACCAGAGCACCGCGAAGCGAAGCAGCAGCCACGTAGTCAGCCGCACCACCGCCAGCAGCAGCAGCAGCAGCAGCAGCAACAACAACAACAACAGCAGCAGCAACAACAACAACAACAGCAAAACTTCGGAACCCAGCCGCAGGCCCAACAACAGCCACAGCAACAGCAGCCGCAGCGCCGGCGCATTGAGAAGCTTGGGTTTGAGATCCAGTTCCCCGACAGCGTGCAGCGAGATGGGGGTCATGGGCCCCGCGCGCGCCAGCAGCATCAAGTGCAGCTTCTTCCCCGCCCCTATGACCAAGCCACCGATCAACAGCAGCACCAGCAACAAGAGCAGCCAGGATCTTCGCGTCGTCAGGGGGACGAGAAGGCGGTGCAGGCTGCGCGCACTGCGTTCCACCAGGCCCGCCACGCCCCGGAGGCCCGCGGCATGGGCCGCTATGCCGGGCGAGACACCCACGAGCAGGTACAGGCCAAGCTGCAGCAGAAGCAGCAGAAGCAGCAGGCCAAACGGCAGCCCACCGTGAAGCTGCCGCAAAATACAACGCAGACGGAGATGAGCATTGACCCGCTGGGCGCACTGGCGACAGCTACCAAGTGCCAGTTTGTGCTCGACGGCAAGCTGTTCTCCACGCGCATGCGGCACCCGACACCACAAGAGGAGGCCGAGGACGACCCTGAGGAGTATGGGGACGCAGCAGCAGTGAAAGAGGCCGTGGCGCAGCGGCGGCAGGCGAACAAGGCGCTGCATGGGCTGCCCGTGTCCATTTCGGCGGTGCAGCGCAGGATGGGGATGCCCACGTCCCGCGCATACGAGGACACGGAGCAGGGCCGCGCAGCCGCTGCACAGCGTAGGAAGGAGAAGTGCCAGCAACAGCAGCACCAGCACCAGCAGCAGAGAGGCAGTTCGATGGCCACGGCCGGTGTGGCGTACAGCCAGCGTGCTGCAGCAACATCGTCGACGGCACCCGCGGCAACAACTGCACCTGCCAAGGCAAAAGGGAAGGCAAAGGCAAGTGCGCCAACAACAGCCTCTGCGGCCACGACAACCACAAAGGGCCAAGCCTCGACAACAGCAGCAGCGACGAGTGCAGCACCTGCTGGAGCGGTTCGCGCACCCACCTCTGCACCAACGCTGACCTCACGACCAGCACCGGCCACGGCTGCTTCGGTTCCGGCCACTACGCGCGATGACAAGGTGCGGGCTGCAGCGGCGCAGAAGCACGGCGGTGCTGAAGGCAGTGACGCAGCTGATGCAGCTGCAGCCAAGACAAGTCAAGGCCCCACAAATGCATTCCACGCCCTCACCATGGCTGATGATGATGCCCGTGTGCCTGCTCGCTCCCCGACCAAGGCCGCCAAGCAGCCCAACGTTGTCCCAGGTTTGTTGCGCTCTCCTCTGTGTGTGCACGTGTGTGTGTGTGTGTTTGTGCACGTGTGTGTGTGTGTGTGTGTGTGTGTGTGTGTGTGTGTGTGTGTGTGTGTGTACACGTGTGTATGTGTGCTTGTGTGTGTGTACACGTGTGAACGTGTGCACTTGTGGTGTGGTGGATCACTTGTCTGCAGTGCGCCATCTTCTATCCTGTGTGTATCTTCCCGTCTGCGCTGCATGCGCTCTTTGTTGCACACTTACGGCTCACACGCTGAGATGATGATGATGGCGATGATGGATCGGTGGCGTGTTCACAATCACGTGCACAACAGACCATGTCGCGGTTGCAGCAGAACCGCGCGTGCACACGGACACGTACGCGTTTGAGTACGACGCTGAGGCCTCTGGGGGCGATGACGGCTTTGTCACCGCCAAGCCACGCAACAAGCAGTTGCGGGAGCGGAAACGCCAGAAGGAAGCAGAGGAACAACGCATGCTGGAAGAGGTGCGTATGTCCATATCATGTGTGCGCGTGTACACGCACTAACATGCGGTTGTTGCCTGAGTTTTGTCTCGTCTTTGCTCACCGATTCAAAACACACACACGCACACACACACGCACACACAAACACGCAACCAGGCTGAGCGGGAAGCTGAGCGGGTTCGGCAGGAGCAGGCTGAGCTTGCGGCGCAGCAGCGGCGAGAGGAGGCCGAGCAGCGCAAGGCGGTGATGCGGCGGTGGAAGAAGGAGAAGAAGGAGCTCGAGGCGCAGCGCCACAAGGAGGAGCAGGAGGAGCTTCAATCCCGCAAACAAAATGCGCTTGACAGGGTTATTGGGCAGTACAAGCAGCAGCAGAAGGAAGAGGCGGCGGCCAAGGAGAAGCAAGCCGCCGCTGCCCAAGCTGCCCAAGCCGCCAAGCAAGCCGCCACGCAAGCTGCGGCCCACGCTTCTGGAGAGCAGCAGAAGGAAAAGTTACAGGATGAGGACCACCACCACCACCACCACCACCACCAGCAGCAGCGCAACCGCGAAGGCAAGGCTGGAGCAACGAAGCCGCACGAGGGGGAGAGCAAGCAAGCCACTCCCGCCGCCACCAGTGAAGTGGCGGACAAGAACAGCGCCACATCAGCAGCAACAACAAAGGCAACGGCGTCAGTGACGGCAGTTGAACCGGGGCTGCCAACCACCTCCGTTACAACAACGGATGTGGTGGATGCGTCATCCGCTGCTGTTGATTCGCCCAAGACGCCGCCGTCACAGCCGCAGGTGCCCATGGCCGTGAGCCCTGCCAGCGCGGCGTCGATGGTCAAGCAGCTTGCGGCGCCACATCCTGCCTCCGAGGCAGAGCGCAGCGAGCATCTCTCCCCGCATGGCGTGTCATCCTCGTCATCAGCTGCTGCCGCCACCGCTGCAGCACCAGCAACGGCAACAGCAACAACAACGAGAACAACAACACCAGGCGGAGCAACAACGACCACCAGCATGCTTCACACGCGTGATGGTGAGCCTCAGCTCAACTACAACGCCCCCGAATTTACGCCAAGCTCGTCGTCGGCACCCACCCCGCCAGCTGTCACCGCCGCCGCTGCCACCACCCCAAGCCCGCCACAACAGCAACAGCAGATGCCGCAGGGTCAAGGTGCCATGGCTGTTGGGCATGTACCTGTGCCTGTGCCGCAAGCGAAGCAGCAGGGAACAGAGGAACGCGCTCAGGCGCAGACGCACGGCACGGCCACAGAGCAACAGCAGCGGCCTCAGCCTCAGCAGCAGCAGCAAGTTTACGCGATGGGTGCCGGTGTGGTCACGTCGCAGGCCGTGAGCACGCCGACTGCATTTGACCTCACCATGGAGCATCAGCCCGCGGCTTCGAGCCAAGCCCCAACTGTGTCATACCTTCAGCAGCAGCAACAACCACAGCTGCAGCTGCCGCAGCATATCATGCAAGGGCAGCCACACATGGCCCCGGGCCAGCAACTTGCGCATCAGCAGCAGCAGCAGCAACAACAACAATACCAGCAACAGTATCAGCAGCCTACTATGATGTACACGCAAGCAATGCCTGCCCACCAGTTTGTACAACAACAGCCTCAGCAGCAGCAGCAGCAGCCACAGCAGCAGCAGCAGTCACAGCCTGGCATGCTGCACCAGGTTCCGATGCGCGTAGCACACCAGCAAGGGCAGCATGTGATGCACTCTGGCATGACGATGGTTCCCCAGCATGTGGGCCACGCTGGAGCAGTGCAGATGCAGCCGCAGTATTCTGCGCACATGCAAGCGGGGGCGCCCACACACGTGTTTTACGCGCCCCAAACGACGTACCAGCCATCAGCGCCGACAGCGCCCACCTACGCCGTGTACACGCAGCAGGCTCCACCGCCGCCTCAGCCCATGATGGCCCACCACGCCCAACAGATGCATCCAGGTGCGCAGCTGCGGCCGCACGCACATGTGCAGGTCCACGCGAGCCAGACGCCTCCAACCACGCCAACCTCGCTGACGCCGGCCAGCAGCTTCTCCGTGCCGCAGGCGCCCATGTACCACCACCAGCGGCCCATGGCGCGCATGCATGCACCGCCGCACCAGCCGCACCAGCCGCACCAGCCGCACCAGCCGCCGCGCGGGCCCGTGCCACCAAAGGGGTTGTATGGCAGTAGCTACGGCCGCATGCGTGGGATGCGCCCGCGCATGCGCCACCCGCCGCACGCACATCACTCCCATGTGCGCCACCCACCTCCACCCTCGTCACAGCACCAGCAGCCACAGCAGCCACAACAGCCAAAGCCATCCAAGGAGTGACCAGCAGCACCCAAGGAGGGACCATCATCCAAGGAGGGATCTTCACAGGCACACGACCGAAAAAACCTGCACTCACACAACAACAACCACACAACAAACAACACAAACACAGAAGATGCTTTGGTTGCCTTTGGGAAAACTGAGTTGAGTGGAACGGGCCCATGTGTCTGTTTGACGATTGACTAAAAATGTCGATGAATTATCTGCGGCATTGCCCGAACAATTTCTTTTTTTCTTCTTTTTGAGGTGGGCGAGCAGCAGAGACAGACAAACACACACAACAACAACAAACCAACAACGCTGGCTGGGTAGGTCTCGCTCCTGTGACAGCGGCTGGTGGGAGGGTGCGGTGGGAGGGTGCGTGCGGGAAGACAAGCAAGCGTGCTTGGAGGAGTGGGCGATGGAACAGAGAAAGGACAGAAGACACCTTGTTTAGAGGAGGGGGAGGTGCAATGCTTTTTGTGCGGGGCGTCATGGCTCCATTGATCGAAATTGCTTGCGCCTTGAGTGGAAAGAGGCGTGTTTGTTGTTTTGTGGAGGTTGCTGGTTCGCTTTCGCTGTTGCTGAACTCATCGTTTCGCTCCCACGCCTCTCTTCCCTGCTCCTTTTGTGCGACATGATCGTTTGTTCCCTGAACAGTGCCTGCACAGAGAGAGGAGTAGAGGGACACAGAACTAGGAGGTACCCAGCCTGCTTAGACTAACTGCGGCAGCAAACGGGGTTTTGCCAGCCAGTGCCACGCCCATATCCGCATACGTTCCCTGCGACTTGCGGAAGGGAAGAGGGTGTGTGAGCGAGTGAGGCAGTACGTACCGGGGTGATTGAGGGAGTGAGCACGCACGCACAACAACCACCCAAGAACGAGGAGTGCGTGGACGTGACGACGCGCAAGCACCACCAGCATGAGTGAACTGTGGCAGCTCGCCGCAAGATGGCTCAACACCGTGGGCGTCCTGCCTGCGGACGATCCCAGTTTGCAGCCGGATGGCCGCGTGTACGAGCTGGCAATGGCGCTCCAGGTCCGTTTACACGTGTATGTGTGTGTGTGTGTGTGGGTGTGTGTGTGTGGGTGTGTGTGTGTGGGTGTTTGAGAGTGTGTTGGCGAATATGTGTGTGTGAGTATGTGCGTGGGTGGGTGTGATACGAGAGAGAGAGTGAGAGTGTGTGGGGGGGGGGTGTTTGAGTATTCAAGTTCAATGTGCGTGCCTTTTCTGTCGCCATTGCTGAGACGCAGCAACGATTCCACATTTCCTCAGTCTCACATTGACTTGCACTCTCACAAACCACACGATACACACGATACACACACACGACACACACACACACACACGTTCACGCACAACCAACCAACCCCAGGACGGCACGGTGTTGTGCAAGTGCGCGAACAGACTGATGCCTGGCTGCATCACCAGCTTTGCAGAGCGGCCGGAGAAGCAGTTTATGAAGATGCAGAACATCAACCGCTTTCTCGAGGCATGCCAGGACAAGTTTCGCATGAAGAAGACCGACCTGTTCACTGCAGACGAGCTCTACTACGCTTCAAACTTTGCAAAGGTGTCGCTATGCGTGTTGCTTGCTTGCTTGCTTGCTTCTGTGGTTGTTAGTTGTTTGTTTGGGCGTTTTCATGGTTATTTTCTTGGTTGTTGGTTCGCCTGAAGACCTGTGTGTGAGCGTGTTGATCCAAGTGTCACCTCGTGTTGGCCTCAGAAGCAACTCCTCACGTCTTCTTGTTTGCGTACCCCGCTTCATGCCCTCTGTCGTAACCCCCATACACCCTCCCCCTTCATCTTCTTCTTATTATTATTCTTGTTCCCAGGTTGTTGAGACGCTGAGCCTGCTGTCCAAGACGCCGCCTGCGGGCATGGCGGGCTTCCGCCACTTCCCGGACGACACGGGCCACGCGGCAAACACGGCGCAGGAGGACGGCCAGGACATGTACCAGAGCCTGGAGGAGCTTGTTGGGCAGTCGCTGAGCCTCAAGGACGCGGCGAAGAGCGGTGGCAGCGTGTACAGCGGCGACGACGACGCCGAGGAGATTTACGGCGCCCTCAAGCAGGCCATCGCGGTGAGCACCTGCTCTGCGCGCGCGCGTGTGTGTGTATGGGTGTGTGTGTTTGGGTGTGTGTTTGGGTGTGTGTGGGCATGTGGGTGCATGTCTGTGTTATGTGTGTGTGTGTGGGTGTGGGTGGGTGTGGGTGTGGGTGTGGGTGTGTGGGTGGTTTATGCCGTGCTGTTTGTTTTCTGCTTTGAAGAGCTCGTCGCCAGATTGCGTTTCCATCTCTGTGCGCCCTGACCCGTTTTGCTTACACTGCCTTCCTGGCTGGTGTTTCAGCCGGAGAGCGAGGAGATCTACAAGGACCTCATGTACTCGGACGAGGACAACATCTACAGCGTCAGCGGCACCTCCCCAGATGACAAACGAAGCATGGTGGTACGTATCTGCATGTCATTTGGGAAGCATGCGACTGGCTTGGATTGTTGTTGTTGTTGTTGTTGTTGTTGTTGTTGTTGTTGTTGTTGTTGTTGTTGTTGTTGTTGTTGTCCTGCTCTACGCGCCACACGTTACCCGGCCCCCGCCATCCCACGCACATGTTGCATATCCACCATTCACCGGGCCCCATGCTTCCATCATGCACTGGTGTTCAGATGGCGGAATTGCACGAGACGGAGCGCAACTACGTTGGCGTCCTCAACACCATTGCAAACACGTTCAAGCCCGTCATGTCAAAGCAGCCAAAGGTGTGTTCCCAAACCACCGCGCCGTGCCTCGCTGTCTACTCTCCAATTGACATTTCCTTCCTTCCTCTTGACCATAAGCTGCTGACCTGCCTGCCGCTCATGGCATGGCTGTCCCGTTGGCTCCTGCGTCCTTGCTTTGTCTTCCTCCCTCACCCTCCCTCCCTACGGCGCGTGCTGCGCAGATCATTTCGCGCGTGGACATCAACACCATCTTCGGTAATGTGCACGAGCTTCTTGATGCGCACAATGCGCTCCTCGCCGACCTCAACGCCCTCATGCAGAAGTCCACCGGTCGCATCGTCAGCTCCGTCTTCCTCGAGCACGTCAGTGCCTCCTGGTGGTGGTGGTGGTAGTGGTGGTGGTGTTGTTGTTGTTGTTGTTGTTGTTGTTGTTGTGGTTGTTGTTGTTGTTGTTGTTGTTGTTGTTGTTGTTGTTGTTGTTGTTGTTGTTGTTGTGGTTGTTGTGGTTGTGGTTGTGGTTGTAGTTGTTGTAGTGGTGGTGGTAATCGCACCTGGGTTTTTGGTTTCCTCTCAACTGCACGGCGGAGTGTTTTCGCTGCCAATCTCACACATCTGGCCCATCGTCACTCGTGTTCCAACCTCACCACCACCGCCGCCGCCGCCACCATTATTGTCCCCGCCTTGCACATTCCCGACAGATGCCGCGCCTGCGCTGCTATGGCTCATTCTGCTGCCAGATCCCAGAGGCCGTCGCAAAGCTCGCAGACCTCGAGAACAAACAGGCCGCCACAAAGGTGCTCCATGCCGTGCTGCTGTCTCGAACGCGGTCGTGTAGCCGTGCTTGATGTGGTGCTGTGAATCAAGGGAGCGGGAGGGAGGTGTGGTGCGCCCCGTGCATGTGCTTACCGCTCGCTTTAGCGTTGAGGTTTTGTTTCTTCGCCTCAACTCTGCGCCACAGCGACCGTTTCTTCTTTTCTTGTATGGCTCTTGTCGTCTGTCTGCCTCACCTCCCTCCGCTTGGTGTCTCTCTTTGCGTTGTGCAGTTGATAGCCGAGGCGAAGCGGCAGAGTCGGCAGCGGTTTGGGCTCAAGGATCTTCTCAACGTGCCCATGCAACGCATCCTCAAGTACCCGCTCCTCATCAAGGTCCGCAGCGCGCTTGCCTCGTCCGTCGATTGGGTGTCGATGTGCGACACCCCGTGTCCACGGCGCCATCAGTGCTCTTCCTCCGCTCACATGGCCCACAACATGCCAACAATTGCGTGCGCACCCGCACACACACACTCACGCACTCACTCACACTGACGCGCTCAAAATTGCAGGAGCTGATCAAGCACACGCCGGACAGCCACCCGGACAAGGCGCGGCTGCAGGACGCACTGCGCCAGGTGGAGGAGCTCGCAAAGTACATCAACGACACAAAACAGCAGTACGACAACCTCAAACAAGTCACATCGGTGCGTACCCCTCTTGTGCGTGTGCGTGTGTGCGTGAATGTGTTCAAGTTTGTTTCCTTTTTGTCCGCCTGGTGCGTCGCCATCCTGCCTCAAACATAGCCTGTCCTCTTTACCCTCCAGCTCACACATATCATATGTTTGTATGTGTGCGCGTGGCTGCACAGAGTCTGCGGCACTACTCTGGGCGGCCGATCCAGGAGTACGGGTCGCTGATCAAGGACGGCGACCTCATGTTCAAGTCAACTCTCGGCAAGGACAAGATGAAGCTCCGGTGCGTGCGTGCGTGCGTGTTTGTGTGTGTGTGTGTGTGTGTGTGTGCAGTAATCTGCTGCTTGAGCATTCCCGTTTCGCGCAGTTGCTCACGGCTGTCTCCCATTCACACCCATCTCCCTTTCATGATATTCCAAACGCACACACACAAAACCTCTTCTCCGCCTGTTCTCTTTCCCTTGCTTTTCGCTCCCACCGCTTATTGATGTTTGCGTGACAGCTACGTGTTCTTGTTTGCAAACGGCGTGCTTGTGTGCAAGACGCGCGGGTCCCAGTTCACCCACAAGGTGTCGATTGACTTTGGTGACGACCAAGAGATTGTGGATGTGCCGCACTGGACGCTGCCAAAGGAGGAACAAAACTCCAAGCACTCGTACCTGTGGGCCATCAAGTTCCGCAAGGGCAGCGCGGAGCACCAGTACATCTTCGCCGCCAAGACCATGCCCCTCAAGCGCCAGTGGGAGAGTGCCATGCGCAAACAGCTCAACGCTTTGCGTGACGAGCGCAGCGCCCCGCCAGAGGCGCCAGCACGCGTCCCCACGCTCAAGCGTAAGGCCTGCTTGTGTGTGTGTGTGTGTGTGTGCGTGTGTGCGTGTGTTGTGTGTCTCTCTGGTTTCTGTGCTTCGTTGTACCACGGCAGCGCCGTTTTACCATGCTTCCATCCCGTCCTGCCTGCCATCATCTTCGCAAAACTCACACACACACACACACACACACACACACACACACACACACACACACACACACACACACACACACACACACACACACACACACACAACACACATACCGTTTCCTGTGAAAGCACTGGCTCGCCGGCACTGGGTCTGGGGGCAACTCCATGTCCAGCAGCTTCTCGGAGCGCCCGCTGCCATCCACGCCGGCAGACCGGCCCTCCCTGCTTGGCACTATTCCTTGGCTGTGCATGTTCTGTTTCATTTGTGCCTGCTGTTATCTGCCATTCTGCGCTGTTCCAGCTTCCTCTCCGTGTGTTGTCTCTGTTTCTCTTTCTTCGTCCTGCATGCTGAGTTTAGAGAGAGTGTGTGTGTTTGCTTGTTTGTGTGCACAAGGAACTAGTAGAGATGAATGACAAAGGCATGCATGCATGTGTTGTATGAACATGAGGCGAAACACACCAGCCAGACTGCCGAATCAAGTGACGACACCATAATTTGCAGCGAGCATAACTTGCGCCAGCAACCACCAACACCAAGGCGCAACGTGCTCACCGCACCAACGCTCGTCACTCGACGATCCACGTTCACAGCCGCACCAGAGCCAGGGAGCACCCCGTCATATCCGGCCAGGGGTTGGCGTTGCATAACTGTCACGTTCTCCTTCGTACACCAATCGGTGAGCCAGTGAGCACCCACGACGGAGGTGTTGTGAGTTCGTGGCGTTGCTTGACATGCAAAGCTCTTTCCTTGTGCCTGTTCTTGTTGTCTTATGCGGTCCTCACACATTTTCTCCACTGCACGAACCAAGCGGTGAAGTCTTGCTTGTGACACCACGTGGACGGGAGCGGCACACACTCACTTCATTCCCCTTGCCCCCTTCTTCTCCTTCCTGTGTACCACCGCAGCGCCAAGAAACACTTGTTCAGGTGTCAGTCAGCTGTTGGCGCGCGTGAGTGTATTTGTTATCCTGTTCAGGCTTGCTCGTGTTCGTCGAGGCAACGTCAGGATTACCACGCCCCAAGCTTTCAAAGGAGCGGGAGAAGCGTAAACAACAACGACTCTATTGTCATGGTTCCAAGAGAGAACACCTTACAACAGGAGGTGGATCAGCAGCAAGCCGAAGCCGACGAAAGGCCCTCGCATCAACAACCGGTTGCCATCAATGCACCATCCTCAGCAACAGGCACACGGAGGAAGGCGATGGAGCACGTGTATGAAGATCACGATTCCAGTGATGACGACGATGTGAAGCTGGAGGACGGCATGAGCAAGGGCGGTAATGAAGCTGGCGATGACGGCAGTGCCGCAAAGGTTCAGCTTAAGCAAGAAGTGATGACGCTGCTTGCGCTTGTGTGGCCAGTGGCCCTGTCATCGCTGCTGCAGATGATGAGCGGGTTGGTGTTGGTCATCTTTGTTGGCCACTATATGGATACGATTGCGCTGGATGTTGTTGGGCTGGGCGTGTCCTTTGGCAATGTGTTTGGCATTTCCATTGGCGCGGGCCTTTCCTCTGCAAGCGACACGCTGTCATCGCAGGCATGGGGCGCCTCCAACAAGAAGGCGCTCGGTGTCATCTTGCAGCGTGGCATGTGCATCCTTGGGCTCTGTGCGTTGGTCACTGCCTGCCTCTGGGTCAACGCCGGCTCCATCCTTCTCGCTCTGCACCAAGATCCACAGGTTTGTTGCGAAGTAGGGAGGTTGTACAGACAGAGATAGAGAGATAGAGAGAGAGCGCGCGCGTGTATGCGTGCGTGCGTGTGTGTGTGTGTGTGCGTGTGTATGTGTGTGTGTATGTGTGTAAGAGCGTGTGAATGAGTGTGTTTGCGCGTGTATGTGTGTGAGTGTGTGTGTGTGTGTTGCAATTGTTACTGTGGCAGTGCTGGTGCGTTTCCGTTCGTTGTGTGTACCGGTGTGCACAACCAATCAGCTCAACCAGCCGTGTGTTGCCGTGGCTGTCTTTGTTGCAGGTGTCCAAGATGAGCGGAGAGTTTATCCTGTATGCGCTGCCCGTGCTTCCCTTTGCGCTCTTCAACACGCTCCTGCAGCACTACCTCATGGTCAGTACATGTGTGTGTGCGTGTGCGTGTGTGTGTGTGTGCGTGTGCGTATGCATGTGCATGTGTTCCGGTGTGTAACTTCTTGTCTGTTGGCATGCAGTGCCACCTGCACATGGATTACGTTCGTGTGCTCATTCGAGCGTCAACACACCCACAAACACGCGCGGCCCATCACTGCTGGAATGCCATTGGGTACCACAGGCGCAGAACGTTGGTCGACCAATCTTCTTCTGCGGGTTGGCAGGGAACCTGGCCCATCTGGCCTGCTGCGGCCTCTTCATCGTCAAGATGGACCTCGGTATCATCGGCGCGGCCCTCACCCAGGTGCTGCCCGTGCGGTGTGGCAGTGGTGTTGATGGTGCTCGCGTGTGGTGCTTCGAGAAGGGGAGGGGGAAAGGAGTGTGGCCGTAGGTGTGCGCACTGCATCGCTGTGGTGAAAGGCGGGTTGTAGCTTCTCGCAAGTGGCTCAGGGTACACGCGTGCCACCAAGTAATTGCACACACACACACACATACACACACACACTCTCTCTCTCTCTTTCACACTTGCTCACTCACTCACTCACTCACTCACTCACTCACTCACTCACTCACTCACTCACTCACTCACGCACTCACTCACTCACGCATGCGCAGGTGGTGAACGTGGTTGTGCAGTCGGCGTCGTTGGTGTCGTACATCTACCTGAGCGGGCTCTACCGCGATACGTGGCCCGGGTGGACGCGGGCAGCGCTGCTTGGCTGGGGGTCCTACCTGCGGCTCGCCATCTTTGGCCTCCTCATGACGTGCATCGAGTGGTGGTCGTTTGAGATTTGCCAGTTCCTGGCCGGCCTCATGGGCGAGGTGCAGCTCGCAGCACAGCTCATTGTCCTCAACTTGGGCGCTTTTGCTTTCATGATCCCACTCGGCATCAGCATCGGTTAGTGTCTGTATCTGTGTGTGTCTGTGTGTCTGTGTGTCTGGTCGCCACTGTCTGTCCACGCTTCTGTTCGTGCACGCCTGTGTCTGTGCTAGATCAGCCTGTACTCCTTCAAGCCGATGAACGCCATGCCCCAACGTTCCTTGGCTCACCTCGCTTGTCGACTACGTGTTGTCTGTACAGCTGCGAACGTGCGCGTGGGCAATCTGCTTGGATCAAACCAGCCGGCCCGCGCCCGCCGCGCTGCCATCATTGCACTCGTCATGGTTGCATGCACAGGTCTGTTGCGACGTGCCAAGTGGACTGCCCAGTCTGCCTTGCAATGCAAGCCTTGTCGTGACCACCTTGTACATGACATGCTTGGGTCTTGTCGTCGCCATGGTCGTCGTCGTCGTCATTGTTGTTGTTGTTGTTGGTTGTTGGTTGTTTCACAGCCTACTTGCACACTCCGCTCATACGACACACTGCACACAACAACAACAACAACACTGCACACAACAACAACAACAACAACAACTACAACAACAACAACTACAACAACAACAACTACAACAACAACAACAACAACAACAACAACAACAACAACAACAACAACAACAACAACAACAACAACAACAACAACACACACACACATACAGCGACGTGCACGTCTGTGCTGATGTTTTCGCTGCGGAATGTGCTGCCGCGCGCGTTTACGGAGGACGAGGAGGTGGTGCACATGACGTCTGGTGTACTCATCATCGTGAGCCTCTTCACCCTGTTTGACCACACCCAGGGCGTGTACAGCGGCATCCTGCGCGGGTGCGGTATGCAGATGTTTGGCGCCATCTTCAACGTGATTGGCTACTATGTTGTGGCCACCCCCGTGGTGATTGTCACGGCGTTTGTGCTTGACTTGGAGGTGCGTGGGCTGTGGCTCGCCCTGGTCAGCGCCGTCGTCGTGCAGGTGATTGCCTGCTCCGTGCAAGTCTTCTACCGAACGGACTGGAATGAGCAAGCGCAACTTGCACGCAAGCGCGCGGGGGCAGCGGAGCACGCGTCCGCAGCAAACAACGAGGAGGAGGGTGGTGCTGGGAGCAAGGATGTCCATGGTGGTGATGGTGGCAGTGAGGGCGAAGCAATACCGATGCAATCACTCGGCTCCAGCGATGAAGATGAAGATGACACCGATGTTGACGATGATGGTGATGATGATGTTGTGCTTCTTGATGACGATGAGGCGCAGAAGGAGCTTCTGCTGCCTGCATCATTACCGTCGTCATCAGCACAAGCGCCATCATCATCCCGCTCACGCCGCAGCAGCAAGAAGAACACGAAGAACACGAAGAACAAGAAGAAGAGCAAGGCGGGCAGGGCGAAGGCGTCAGCCTCATCGGCCCCTGATGGTGTTGCGGTGAATGAGGCCATGTTGACGCACGTGTCACGGCTGCCGACGGAGGTGAAGCGTTCGCGCCTGTTTTGGACGACGGCGATCATTGCGCTGTTTGCTGCGGCGTGTGTGCTTCGCGCGTCGCAGCCCACCCCAATTGTGTGCTACCCGCTGCCGGAGGTGAGCAACGCGACGACGCTTTGTGGGCGGCACACGAGCCTGCTGAGCGGCCACGCGTGCCAGCCCGTGTGCGAGGACGGCTTTGTGCCCATGGGCCATTTCCGCTGCTCCCTCAATGGAACAGTGACAGAGGTTCCCCAATGCGTCACTGCTGAAGACCAGCAGCACAACGAGACTGTTGCTGCGCATGCTGCTGCCGCTGTTACATCAACAACACCAGCATCAACTGCTTCCTCTTTATAGCACCTTGTGTGTGTGTGTCTGTCTCTGTGTCTGTGTGCGTGTGTGTGTGTGTATGTGTGTGTGTGTGTGTGCGTGTGTGTCTGCGTGCGTGTGTGTGTCTGCGTGCGTGTGTACGCCTTTCTTCATTCACGACAATGAATTTCATTAAACGCGCATCAAACCCAACCAAGCGCCCAACGTTTCGCACATTGCGCTGCACTTTCCGCAACCGCTGACACTGCAACCCCATCCCTGATTGCCAACCATCCACATCCACAACATCCACCCGTCCACACCACGCATATTCACTTGCCGCAACCCGCAGTACAGCTGCGCGCTGTGGTTTGGCATTGCGACCACAGTACGACGACACATACACTCACACATACATACACTTACACATACAAGCACACACGCATACACGCTTACGACCGCTGGGATGAGTAGCGGGAATGGGGCGCGCGTGAACATGATGGCGGGCGCCGGTGCTGGCGTGATCAACTGTGTGCTGTGCTCCCCGTTGGACGTCGCCAAGGTCAGGCAGCAGCTGCAGGGCGCGTTTGTGCCGGGATCGCCCAAGTATGAGGGCGTCTTTTCAACGGTGCGCACCATCTACAAGGAGGAAGGCGCGCCAGGTTTGTTTCGGGGCCTGAGGCCAAGCCTCATGACCATGCCACTGTTCTGGGCCATCTACTTTCCCGTGTACGGTGCCATGAACCAACGCCTGGCGCTCATGTCCAACGGAGACAGCGCAACCTGGCAGCACTGCGTCGCCGCCATCACCGCCGGCTTTGCCGCCGACTGCGCCACCAACCCGCTCTGGGTGGTGCGCACACGCATGATCAGCGACATCTACCACTCGCCAGACACCCCGACGCCATCTGGGCTCGCGCCCAACGGAGCAGAGTCACCCGCCGTCACTCGACTCGGCGTCTTCCGGCGCATGCTGTACATCGGGCGCACGGAGGGCGTGACCGCCTTGTACAAAGGCTTGTCCGCGTCCATGCTCGGGCTCTCACACGTGGCCATCCAGTTCCCCGTGTACGAGAAGTTCAAGCAGTTTGCGCGGCGACACCGGAACGACAGCAAGGAGACCATCCTGGACCTCATCGTCTCGTCAGCGCTATCAAAGGCCATTGCATCCACCATCACATACCCGCACGAGGTCGTGCGGTCGCGGCTGCAGGACTCGCGATCAAGGACCCGGCTACGGGACGTGGTGCACCGCATCATGGTGGAGGAGGGTTGGCACGGCTTCTTCCGTGGCCTGCAAGTCAACCTAGTGCGCGTGCTTCCTTCCTGCGTCACCGTCTTTGTCTCCTATGAGCTCATCTCGCGTGCCATCACCACTCAGTTTCCGTCCCTTGCCAACTCGTCCAGTTAACAGTGTATCTGTGTGTGTGTGTGTGTGTGTGTATGTGTGTGTGTATCTGCCTGTGTCTGTGTGTCTGCCTGTGTGTGTGTGTGTGTGTGTGTGTGTTTGTGTCTGCCTGTGTGTGTGTGTGTGTGTGTGTGTGTGTGTGTGTGTGTGTGTGTGTGTGTGTGTGTGTGTGTGTGTGTGTGTGTGTGTGTGTGTCAGTCAGTCAATCTGCCGGTCAATCTGCCGGTCAATCTTTCTGTCTGTCGGTCAATCTATCTGTCTCTTCCCCCCCCCCCAACTCCAGGCTGTCTATGTGTCGCTTGGTGCACACATGCTGTCCTTCCACCTCACCCTTCCCCTGTCTGTGTATCTCCACGTCTTCGAGTAGCAATACCTCATGCACGCATCCATTAGCGTGGCTGAGGAACCACTATTTCGTTCTGCTCTTGGCCTTTGAGTTCTTTTGCTCTGCCCTGCGTCCCTCCCCCCCCCCGTCCCCTCTTTCCCCCGCACGAGATTGACCGTTCCCCCGTGCCCTCCTAGCTCTGTTGTCTCTTCTGTGCACTTGGCACGCCTGTCGATTGTGTAGGCTTTCACTGTCGATGATAAACAACCCTTGTCTTCCTTCATTCATGGCACATCACTGCAGCACTTAACATTGTTGTTAGTTACACGACACCAGCGCACAACATCACGCCGCACCAAGCAACCGTTCTCACCGCTGAGCGACACCCAAACGCAACTGCGTTTTAAGAGTGAATGCGTCACGACCTACCCAGGCATTGCACACCACCTACATAACATGCTCTTCCTAACCAAACCAGACCGTGAGGGGAGAAGGAGCGGTGGTCACAGACCACAAAGCGAAACAACTCGGAGTGTGCACCGCAACCTATGCAGTGTTGTTGACGTTGCCTCCAGCTTCGAGCTGACTGCTGTGGTCGCTATCTTTGTTGCTGTTGCTGTTGGTGTGACTATTGCTGTTGGTGTCACTGTTGCTATCAGTGGTGGTGTCACTGTTTTTCTCTGGGGAGGCATGGAGGATGAGAAGCAGGTCACTGCGGGGAACCCATGACGAAAACGCAGCAAAGTGCACCTGGCAAACAAGCGCATGCAAAACCGAACCGTGAGTGCATTGGAGCAAGAAGGACTCATGGACACATCGCAAACACCACCCACCAGCAGTATTTGACAAGCGAATCTTCATACACAGGTGCACAAACGCGCGCAAACACACACACACACACAAGCAAGCAAATTCACACACAAGAGCGCACGAACGCACACACACACACATTCAAACACACATACAACTCACCAGCACGCTGTCGTCGCGAACGTTTGCGACAACGCCTCGCATGCCCCGGCAGTCAACTTCCTCGCTGTCAAACACACATTTGATGCTGCCTGCTGTTTGTTGCACAGCACCATCGTCGCACGTGCTTGCACCGCCAACCACCTTGTCGTGGCATAGGCCTGATGGTGTGCCCCACATCAACCCGGTTTGACACTCTGCACCACTGAGCGCTGCTCTGCTGTCTTCGCCGTCATCACTTCCCACCCCTTTCGCGTGCGTTTGCTCATCGTCCCCATCCCTACCATCTCCATGACCACCTGCACTGCTCTGCGCCACAACGTCGTGGTTGTGGGACCTTTCTCTGACGTCGGTGCTCTCGTCAGCAAACGTGGACGCGTCCAGCAGTGCACTGTGTGTGGTTGTCAGACACACGCGCACGGCAGCGCCTGGTTCCAGCAAGGAGGAGGCAGCCACATCAACAGGCTGCACTTCCTCCTGTGGCGCACGGATCTCGAAAAACTCCGACGCTACACGATGCTGCTGGTGGTGCTGCTGGTGGTGTTGTTGTTGTCGTCGTTGCTGTTGTGTCTGCTGCTGGCGTGCAGCGTCAAAACTACTCGCAGTCACGGTGACCTGATCAAGTGTAGCGTGAATGGTAGGGGCTGTGAGCGGCTTCAACATGGCTCGAGCGCAATTGTGGCATTGTTATTCGAGGCGCAACTCAACATTCACCACGCTGTACATGATGTGACATGATGCTTCCGAGAATGCGAATGCACGCGCGCGCACTCACACTCACACTCACACTCACACTCACACTCACACTCACACTCGTTCCACACACTCACTCGTTCCACACACTCACACTCGTTCCACACACTCACACTCACGCACACACTCACACTCACACTCACACTCAAACTCCACACACATACACACACGCGCGCGCGCACAACACCTTGTTGCACGAATGTGAACATGTTAAAGTACCGTGTAGTAGATGCTGGGTGAAATTTGGAGAGGAAGGGGAGCCTCGTGTGTCCCGTGCAACTGCGCGTGTCCAAGCACGTCCAAGCACTTTGTCGCCACGTGATCCTGCACAACGCGCACGTAAACAAACGCGATGGCCAGGGGGTCAGTGTGCAGGCATCGAGAACAAAAACAACAACAACAGCAGCAGCAGCAGCAGCAGCAGGGCGCTGCGCAGCACCCCGCAGCGAGACGCGTGTGCGCGGAGGAACGTGATGAATGTGATGGCGTTACCTTGACATGCCATAGCGCAACGGCGACGCTCTGGACGCCATCACGCTCCCATGGTGTCACGTCCCAGTCCAAGTGCAGCGAGGCCCCAACATCCACCACCTGCAATGGCATGGCGGCAGGTCGTGTGTGAAGGAGTGAGGGGAGCACATGGGCCACGATGCTCAACTTGCGAGATGGACGACACGAAACAGGAGACAAGTGAAAGGAAACAACAACAACACACACACACACACACACACACACACACACACACACACACACACACACACACACACACACACACACACACACACACACACACACACACACACACACACACACACACACACACACACACACACACACACACACACACACACACACACAGAGGTCAGATGTGAATGCACACGAACTACTCATTGCCAGAGATGTGGAGCAAGAATGGCGACGCATGACATCACACACGTGTAGTGAGCAAGCTCGCACCGATGAAAGCTCCAGAGTGGTGTCCTCATGTGATTCGCTGCTGATGAGCTGGTAGAGTTCGATGGTAACGGTTGTGGGTGTGGCACATGTGCTCGTCCTGTTGATGCAAGCAATCGGGGGTGCCAGTGAATGGTGGTGAGGATCGTTGAGCAAGCGCGAGAGACTGACTAGATGTTCCAGTGCATGCGTTACCCTCGCTGTGAGGTGTCACTTCCCCCTGCTGTGTATGAGGTTTCCATCCACACTGATGTGTCGCCGACGCGACATCTCGCACGCACCATTTAATCTGTAGGGGTGTTGTCACGCCTGGATGAGTGTAGCCCTGAGCAGGCTGGAGGACAGAGAGATGCGGCGGCACCTGCGATGTGCACTGCTCGCTGTCTTCGCGACGAACAGTCGGGCCGTCTTTGCTCGGTGCCTGGTGTATTCTCCTTCCCGACCCACCACCGTTCACAGTACCATTTGACGAAAGGGGTGGAGTGTCATGGCATTGCGTTGCCTCTTGTCTGTGCTGCCCATCCTCCTCCGCTTCAGTTTCCCACCACGTTTCAGTATCCGTCTCCCCTGCTTCTTCTTCCTTCACGTCTTCTTTCTGTTCCCTGCCGGCTGTGAGGGTGACTTGCAGCACGTGGTCTCCATGCTGTTCTTGCTGTTCACGCTGTTCTTGCTGTTGGTCTTCACGCTGTTGGTGTGCGTGCTGCTGGTGGTTGTGGGGGCGCTGCTGCTGTTGTTCTTGTTCTTGCTGCTGTGGATGGGTTGGTGGCAGTGTGCGGCGTGTGCGCAAGTGCTGAGGCGACACCTGTGTCAGTGCGTCTGCACCGAGGTCAGTGGCAGCACCTTCGTTGCTGTCCTCACCGTCAACCACATTGTCGCTGCATTGCCCAACACAGTCGACAACGTGCTGCACCGCATCGCCGTTGTGTTCGAGCTGCGCATCGAGCACCTGCGTGACCAGCTTGCTAAGGCGCAGCAGGATCACGGCCTCCAAGACCATGGTGCGCCGGTGCAGCTGTTCCCACAGCGCCAGCATGGGTGCGCGCGGGCCTTGAACCACTGATCGATGATGATGATGATGAGTGGTGTGGGGGTGTCGTGTGGTTGTTGATGTGAGTTTGTTGGTGAGTTTGTTTTGGTTTTCAAGCACACAGTGTGGTTGTCGTTTTGTGCATGAAATGATGCATGTGGATGGTTTTGTCATGTGGCGATTCTGTTGTTGACGGCGTGGCGTGGGAACGTTCTTTTATTGGGGCAGGCAATATGCAGGCAGGCACAAGAAGAGCTGGTCGCGGTGAGCCGGGGGCTAAACCGCAGCGCGGGCGGCTGCCAGGCCAAACAATGCTGGTGGGTAACACAAGCAGCAAACAGGCGGCAGTGTGTGAGGTTGTGACGGGTTGAACGCAGGGCGACAAGAGCAAGCAGAGGGCTGGTGAGTGGGTGCATCAAAGAGCGACAAAACGGGGTCAGCTGCACAGTGATCTGAGGCAACTACGTGCGCACGTATCATGCCAACTCAACTCACTGAAAGCGAAGCCCTTCATGAACTTGCGGAGCTTGACAGAGGAGGTTGGCACCTGGCGCCTGCTGTAGAGCAAATATCCACCTGTCACAATCGATCAAAGTGCAAGCATTTGCAGTTGAGTGGAGAGACCATCAGTGGAGAGACCATCATTTAGAACACATTGCTTCGTGTACCCATAACCCACATTGTCCAGATTGCCGACCTGTGCATGCCTCAATCAAGTGATAATTGCAGCAATCAATCATGCAAATCATGCGACCTTCCAGGCGCGCACACACACACACACACACACACACACACACACACACACACACACACACACACACACACACACACACACACACACACACACATCACACGTGCACCTGCGAGGGTGAGGGATAGCGTGCCGACGATTTTGCACTCGATGCAGTCCCTCCAATCCTCCTCCGCCTTTGCTCTCTCGCCGCCACCGCCACCACCACCACCACCAGCACCGCCACCGGTCTCGCCGCCCATCACGAGTAAGCGACACCACAAGATGCAGGCCTCGAAACACTGACGAAACTGACGCAACTTCGCTGACAAACGGTGCTGGTGGGAAGTTGATGAGTGCCGATGCGATCCTTGGGAAACGCACTTGGTTTCCGAGACGCCCAACCCAAAACCCGAAATGTCAAAACACAACACAACACAACCACAAAGGTCGCCGTCGCCACTGCACAGCCAGAACTGACGGGAAGATGTCGCACCTCACCGCACATCAACCACCCACCACGGCGGCGATAGAGCATGCTTTATTCGACGGTTGGCTGCTGCACTATGCGTTGCGCTGATGCAAGCACAACAGCCAGACTGGAAGCCAGATCAACCAAACCAACCAAACCAACCAAACACACGCACACACACACGCATCCAACGTGCATTTTCTCATCCGTTGCTGCGCTAACAACAAGCACCGTCAGTCAACAACCTCAGCCCGTCTTTGATACGCAAGCAACTTGACCAACCAATGCAAGAAGCCAGCCAGCAGGCTACTAACGGATACGGCGGCAAATAAGGAAAGAAGCAAGCACGCGACTTCATAAGCCCTTCCCTCGCACCTCCACCTCCTCCACCCCCTCCACCTCCTCCACCTCCTTGCTGACACGGCCCACCAGTAACAACCATGTATGGATTGATGCATCAGGTAATTCACCTTCACCCAAGTGGACTTGAGGGTCTGGATGGGTACTTGTTTTGAGGGAGTCTCAAGGGTGGAGTTTGTTTGTGCTGGCGAGTCAGCGCAAGAGCTACTCGAATCACCTGCTTGCTGGCTCCCATTGCCTCAAGATGCCCGACTATACAAAGAGCATGATAGTGTGGTGAGCATCCGACTCTCATTCTCATCCATACAATGCGTGTTTATGTTTGTTGCCGCGATGATCAGGCGCTCACCTCATGGATTGGCTCCATGGAGGACGGAGAGCAGCTGCTACAAGGCATCTATGAACAGCTCAACATCACCGGCTCTCCCGATGACTTCTTCCGCCACTACTCGGACACCCAGACCATGCTCTTCCTCGACCTGGCATCCAAGGTGTGTGTGTGTGTGTGTGCGTGTTGGTGTGCTTTTGTGTGTGTGTGTGTGTGTGTGTGTGTGTGTGTGTGTGTGTGTGTGTGTGTGTGTGTGTGTGTGCCTGTGTATGTTTGAGCCTGTGTGTTCGTGCGTGCCTGTGTGTGTGTGTGTGTGTGTGTGTGTTCGTGCGTGCGTGTGTGTGTGTGTCTGTCTGTCTGTGCGTGTGTACATGTGCACATCTGTGCTATGTACACAACTGCACCACTGCACTGTCATACGTACGTGAAGCAGTACCTGACCCTTGCCTCCTGCTTTGCACGTCCGCACGTCCTAACCACCACCCCCCCCTCCCCCACGCACACACACACAACCACCAAACAGGGGCTTCCCCGAGGAGCCGCTGACGACGGCTGCGGACGAGAAGATGGCCACGGCGCAGCTCAATGCCGGCATGACAAACCGCCTCTTCCCCTGGCACTTTGCCGTGGACAAGGACATGAAGATTGTGTCCCTGGGCAAGCACCTCGCCTCCCGCATGAAGAAGGATTGCATTGGCATGCACGCGGAGAAGCTCTTCCGCATCGCCCGCCCCATCGACGCCACGTGGGACTTTGAGGACATCAAGGCGCGCTGCGACAAGCCGTTCCTCTTTGTCACCAACCCGAAGCGCATGCTGAGCGCGGAGGAGTATGCGGCCATGCTGAGCGAGCGGCAGCAGCGCCTAGCGCAGGAGGACCGCGAGCAGCGCCACTCAAACCTTATCCAGCAGTTTGAGCAGCAGTCCTCGAGCAGCCAGGCAACCTCGGGTCGTGCGAGTGCGCGCACAAGCACGCAATTGCCAGCGGCAGAGCGCTCTGGCGCGGGCAGTCTCCGTCCAAGCGGGTGCCCAATGACGGGGATGCGGCACAGCCAGTCATCAGCAACGACTGCGAGCACCTCTGCTGGAACATCTGCGCGCAGCTCGATGGATTTGCTCGAGGCTCGCTCCCGTCACCTGAAGAAGGCCTCCCACATCAAGTTGCATGGGGAGGTGGTGTTTGACGAGGACAAGCAAGTGCTACTGTTTGTCGGCAACCCTTTCGTGCAGTCCATGGAAGAGCTTGAAGCACAAGGCATCGACCTGACAGATCTGCCAGTGCACTCACATGGACGGGAGGTCCTCTATGGCTCCATGTGCCAGGCCATCTCTGCATCCAACTCGAACGATGTTGAGGCCAAGCTTGCAGACCTCGATCGCTCCATGGCCGAAGTTCACTCCAAGAAGGAGCAGATTGACGGCCTCCTCCACAGCATTCTTCCGCCGGTGTGTGTGTGTGTGTGTGTGTGTGTGTGTGTGTGTGTGTGTGTGTGTGTGTGTGTCTGTGTGTGTGTCTTGTGTGTGTGTGTGTGTGGGTGGGTGTGTGGGTGGGTGGGTGTGGGTGTGCAGGTGTGTGTGCAGGTGTGTGTTTGCCTGTGTTCATGTTCGTGTGTTAACGAGTGTTTGCTTGTGCGTAAGTGCATTGTTCTTGCCACCATGCATGGTCTCAAATTCCCTTCCTTCTCTTCCTCTTCACCAATCCCCAGGTGGTCGCAGATTCTCTGGCACGTGGCGAGATCCCGGCCGCCGAGCAATACGAGCACGTGCGTTGTGCACATGTGTGTGCGTTGTGCACATGTGTGTGCGTTGTGCATTTGTGTGTGCGAACATCAGATGCTCTGCTGTTGCTCTGCTATTGCCCCAAATCTGTGTCCCTTCACCCAATCAACCACCCTCTCAAGCTTACATTCACATACACATGTATACACACACATGCACGCACACGCACACGTGGAATGCAACCATTGCGCCAGGTGACTGTTCTGTTCAGCGACATTGCGGGCTTTACGAACATCTCCTCAGAAGTGCCCTCGCTCGAGGTGATGGACATGCTGCACGAGCTGTTTGTCAAGTTTGATGACTTGGCGGACCAGCATGGCTGCTACAAGGTGGAGACAATTGGCGACGCGTACATGGTGACGGCGGGCTGCCCGGAGGAATGTGAGGACCACGCTCTGCGCATCGCCCGCTTGGCCATTGACATGGTGCGCACGGCACAGACGGTGCTCTCGCCGCTCGATGGTGAGCCACTCCGCATCCGCGTTGGGCTGCACTCTGGCCCGTTGATGGCCGGCGTTGTCGGGCGTGCGCGTCCACGCTACTGTCTGTTTGGCGACACCGTCAACGTCGCCTCGCGCATGGAGAGCAACGGCCTGCCGGGATGCATCCAGGTGTGTGTGTGTGTCTGTGTGTGTGTGTGTGTGTGTCTGTGTGTGTGTGTGTGTGTGTGTGTGTGTGTGTGTGTGTGTGTGTGTGTGTGTGTGTGTGTGTGTGTACCTGTGCGTCTATCTGTGTGCCTGTGCCTATCTGTATATGTGTACCTGTGCCTGTATCTTTCTCCATAAGCCCATCCTGTGCCAGGCAACTAAGTCTACTCCCTCACTGCTCTTTCGACTCGTCCTCTTCCTCCATTCCGCCCCCCCCCCCTCCCAACCAACCAATCGCACTAGGCGACGTACCGGTTCCTTCGAGCGCTGCCAGGCTACCACCGGCTCATCATTGCGCCGCGCGGGCGCCTTGAGATCAAAGGCAAGGGCACCATCAAGACGTTCCTTGTGCTGGGCGAGCAAGACGGGTCCGACACGCCGCCACTGCTGCCCGAAGACGACGGCACGGAGGAGCTGAGCGATGAGCTGAACATGATTCGCGTGCAGTACCGCATGCAGAGCAGCATTTACTCACGCTCTCGCCCCGTGAGTGCGACCTCATCAGGGCCGCAAGGGCTGCCTCGAACCACGTCGGCCAATGGGCCTTCTGGTCCGAGCAACGCTCGTCCGCAGCAACGCAGCAACGGGCTTGGCGGCAGGTTCAGTGGTGTCCCGCCTTCCCCGACGTTCAGCGTGACCAAACCGCTGACTGGCGCGAGGAACACGGCCTTCAGCTTCAGCAGCGTGCCGGAATGAAGGCATGAGCGCAACTTTGTTTGAGATGGCTGATGTGAATACAGTTATTTGTTGCTTTGCCATCCTGTGACTGTTGCTGCAGTTGTTGCCCGCTGCACTGTTGGCCTTTTTGTTTCTGTTTTTTCTCCTGCTGATCGCAGTTGTTCTTGACCCATGTGCGTTGCCATTCACGCTTCTTTGTTTATCGTCCTGTGACTCGCCAGCAATGCCAATGGCGATTTCCATGTCACACGTTCTTCCAGCTTGTGTGTGTGTGTGTGTGTGTGTGTGTGTGACTGGTTGCTTCCGTGTGCATGTGCGCTGTGCCTGTCTTGTGGGCATGTGCCGTCGCGTCATGCCTCTATTGAGTATCTTGTTTGTTCCCCCCCTTCTTCTTCTTCTTCTTTTTGTTGCAACTCTGGATTGCCTGCATTCACATCATACACGACTGCTGCTGCTTGCTGTTGTTGAGCGTTGATGTTTGCTGTGTTCATTATCGGCTGTTGACACGAATAAATGAACACTCACTTCAAAGAGGATAAGGGGGTGTCGTTGATCCTGCAGGTGGGTGGTGACTGATGGCTTCACTCGCCCACATGTCGACTTTACTCACTCACTCAGTCTTTAACACACACACACACTCACTCACTCACTCACACACACACACACACTCACTCACTCACTCTCTGTCTCTCTCTCTCTCTCACTCACTCACTCACTCACTCTCTCACTCAATGGCACTCACTCACTCACTCCCGCACCACACAAGATGCGACGTCCGAACACCGCACATGACCCTATGACCAGATGACTGCTTGCACCCCTCTACAAGAGCCAGGCCTGTGGCAGTCTGCTGCAAGGCTGCGCATTGGTTTCGTCGTTGCACGCAGCACGCAATCGCTTGCCACATGTATCGTATGTCGTGGTTCTGGGCATTTGCACGTCGCACTGTTGTACGTGCGTGTGTGTGCATGCTGGCTCACTCCACTGGCGCTGACGCTTGCAGTACAGTGGCATTGTTGCGTGGTTGTGTGGTTGCATGGTTTGTGTGGTGTAGCCCAGCCAACGTTCGTGGCGGCTTTTGAGTCACCGAGGCTTCCATGCAGCTTGCGTGCGCGTGTGGTGTTGAGGGTGGTGCAAGGTGGTTGGCGAGTTGGGTGGCGGGCGTGCGACGCAGCGCATGCAGATGGCGTCAGGTGGCATGCATGCAAGCGACCAGCATTGGGGGAAGGAAGTGAGGGCAAGCTACGGAGGACAGCAAGTCGCCGCACAGTGCTGTTGCTTGACCTTACCTTCTCAGGTGTTCTGGCCGAGTGACGTCGTGTTGTGTGGTCTGGCCATTGTGGAATGCGGTGCGTTTATGTCTCATGTCATACCCAAACGAGTGTCACGGCAAGTTGTTTCGCAGCGATCACGTCCCACGTCATGTCCACCAAGGCACATTCCCCTTTGCCGAAGCTCAAGTGTGTGCAAGCAGCCCGCGTCCTTGCCACCTCCAACCTCGCGCAAGTGCCTCGACGCATTGCATCGCGCCCTGTCTTCGCGAATTGCCCTTCGGCTGTCGGTTATTTGTGGAAGACATGGCAAAAGTGACAAGGCCGTGATTTCGTGAGTGGGCCATGATGAAAAGCATGTCGATGTTGAGTTGGCGCGTTGTGTGTCTCGGTCGGGTGGGAGGTGGCTGACCACTGTTTGTCTTGCATCCGGGCACGGAAGGAAACCATGAAGAGCAAGGGCAGCAGCAGGGACACAAATGCACACAACCACGCAAGTTGGCAAGTGGAATTGATCTCTTCATGACATCGTGGTTCATTTTCCCCAAACAACAACAACACCACCAAGCAACTGCACCAAGAACACCAGTAACCGGAACAGCAAGCGACTGCGACGACCTGTCACCGCGCAGCAATTCGCAGCCACCTCTCCCTCTCCCTCTCCCTCTCCTCCTTCTCCATCGCTGTATTCTCAGCAAGGATGACGGACGCATATAATGAAATGCTCAGCAAGCGGCTGACGCCTGGGACACCCGATGGTGGCGCGCCGGTACATGTGTCGTTCCCGCTCCCGGAGACACGGCTCACGCTTCAGAACCGGCTGCAAGGCATGGGCAAGCAGCAGCCGCTGATTGACGAGGGCTCCTGGTGGAACACGTCTGCCTTCCAAGAGAGCTCGTGCAGCATCACGGAGGATGTGAAGGAGGTTGGCGCATCCGCCAACAACACCGCCAACAATGCTACCGCGAGCAGCAGCGACAACGACGCCGACGGCGCGGCCCACCCACGTCGCAGCAGTGCCCACTCCATCTCCACCACAGAGTCCCAGGAGGACATGGCTGACGAGGAGGACGCCGGCCTGAGCGCACAGTCTCAGGAGCATGCCACACCCTCTGCCAAATGCCAGTGCCTACGCAAGTCCAGCTTCAGCAGCAACGGCCACAGCACCGCCGAGGATGACCACGACAGCTCGTGCCAGGAGCAGGAGCAGGAGCGGCAGGCCGGCCACGGCAAGCAGCCGTATCGCCGCAAGCGCATGAAGGAGCTGCCACCTGAGCGGCAGCGGCGGCTTCGCCAGATGAACCGGCTCGCTGCGCGGCGGCATCGCATGGCCATGCGTCAGAAGCTCAGGCAGCAGTCTCGCGCGCTGTCCGACCAGGAGCAACACACTTACACGCTGCAGCAGCAGGTGGCGGCCCTTCGTCAGCAGCGGCAGCAGTTGTACCAGACGCTTTTTCAGCTGCACTCCTCCGGGCGGCTGGCGGCTGGCCTTGCCGCGGCTGCGATGCTCCGGCGCCAGCTGCAGCAGCAACCGGTCTCTGTGAGCAGCAGCAAGACCCCTGTCACTGCCGCAGCGACAACTGCCACAGCTGCTGTAGCCCCCGCGTTCTTCAGCACGCCCTTGTCTACGACGGAGCCCATGCAGTCAGCCCACCGCCACCATAACCAACAACAGCAGCAGCAACAACAACAACAACAACAACAACCACAACAACAACAACAACAAGCATCGTCGCAGCCACCCATGATGATGATGCCTCAGTTCAGTGGGATGCCTGGTATTTCTTCCACGACCCCTGCACTGCCCACTGCTGGTGCCATTGGGCCGCAGGCCTTTGGCATGTATGCAACCCCGATGATGTACTATGTTCCAGTCGCATCCGGTGCCCCTTCGTGGTGATTGATCCATTATTCGTGTGTGTGTGTGTGTGTGTGTGTGTGTATGTGTGTGTGTGTGTGTGAGTGTTTCGAGTGCTGGTGGCTGTTGCCATCGGGTGTGACGGTGCGCATCCACTTGCTGGCTGGGGTGTTCTTGACCTTATCTTGGCGTATCTTATAATGTTCTGAGCGTGCTGTGCATGCTCTCTTCTTCTCGATACATGTATGATGTACGTGTTATTGTTGATTGCCGCGCTGTTGAGTGGCCATGGAGATTCATACTACACATGTACGTACGTGACTGTACACGACTATGCTATTTGTTCCCCCGCCGCTTCGCTTCCCTCGCTCCGGCTAGCGGCTAGTGGAGGCGCGCAATACACAACTACAACCAACACACATTGATCATGGCACATTCAGAAAGAGAGAGTGTGTGTGTGTTTGTGTGTGTTTGTGTGTGCGTTTGTGGTGGCACAACACAAAGTGTGTGGGTGTGCCAAGGGGTGGACCACGCAGGCTGTTCAAGGTGTGTGTTGTGATCGCAGGACGCGCCACCTGCTATGGTTGTTGTTGCCTTGCCGCTGTTAAATCTGTTTGATCAATGTGTGGTGTGTAACGGTGTAGTGGGTAGGGGGCAGGTTGGATGTTGGGTGTTGATAGGTTTTGTCCGCGCCTAGGTGCTGGTGGCTGGGTGGCTGGTTGATGTTTCACAAGCCACGCGGCCTGCTCTAAGGCTCTGCTGCGAGCAGAGAAGCAGCAGAGGCTCTGTGTGTGTGTGTGTGTGTGAGAGTGAAGGAGTGAGGAGAGAGTGTGAGCAAAGACACACATAGATACCACACACAACACACACTGCACACTACACACACACTACACATACATCACGCACTGCACACCCTCCCATGACACACGTGCACATGCCAACGCCAAGAGGTGCGACACGAACAGACAAAACACACAGACCTACAGACACACGGACACACGTGCAGAGGCGCAGACGGAACAGCCGAGTCGGTTTTTTGTTGTTGTTGTGTCTTGCGCGTTTGGTTCGTTCTCTTGCCGACGTTCCGCATGATTTGAGGGCATGTATGCTTTGTGTGTATGATTTCGGTTGATTTTCGTCAAGCAGCCGGCGGTTGCTGACGCGACCGACACGAAACGGCCTATCAGCAGCAGCAACAACAACCAAACACACATCTCGTCAACCACATCAACACACCACCAACAACAGCTGCACGAGCCATGCACACGAACAACAAACAAACCAAACAACCACACACACACGCATGCGTGAGCAATGTGATGATGTGAGACCGTCATGATGCACACACGCACCCCCCTTGCTGTTGGAATCGACTGAGTGTGTGTGTTTGTCGCAAGGCTTTTCCCCTTTGTGTGTGGCTATAATTATTGCTTGCTTGTGCATCGGGTTGTTTACGTTGCTTGCTTCCGCGTGTTGTTCGCTCCTCTCTCACACACACACTCTCTCACACACTTCGCATGCACAACACACCACACACACGCACGCACGCACGCACACACATCTCATCACACGCACAAAGCTCTCACACATCCAACACGACCTACCATCATTCACGCATCAAAACACCAACCAAACCCGACACACACTTAGCCTTTTCACATGCACGCACCTTCTGTCACACTTGCAGCACAAAAGGAGCACGATCAGCATTGAGCACCCGCGCCACACACACACACACCCCACACACCCCCCACGCCAAGCCGTTCCCGCATCCCCTCCCCCACATTGTAATGCACAACCGGCACACCCTGTTGTCCATTTTCCAGAGCCACCCCGTCTACCACCTGATCAAGTTTTTGTTTCTCCCGTACCCTGATCCACCACAGCAGCAGCGACGAGAACAGCGCCAAGAAGAAACAGGTCAACCAGCCGCCAAAGGACAACAAGAAGCAAGAACCTCCCTTTCGCCCCATCAGCAGCAGCAGCAGCAGCAGCAAGCCAATCACTGCCATCACCGCCATCACCATCACTCGCAGCAGCACGCTCACACCGCTGAAGCAACAACGCCGTCACAGGAACAACAAGAGCACTATCGCCGAGCAGCAGCAGCACACGCGCCAGCAGCAGATCCATCGTTGCACTTATCATCTGTTCGCCCGACCCATCGTCGATCGCCTTTGACTTCAACAGCAACAACCACCACCACCACCTCGTGCACCACGTCCAACACCACGCCCACCACCACCACCAGCGCCACAACTGCGACAACAACAACCATGGCCATGACTCGCGCCCAGCAGCCCAAGACGGTGAGCGACCTCGTGCACGCCGCGTTTGCCAAGAACATGGACATTAACGGCCAGGCCGAGCCCAAGCTGCTTCAGATTGTGCACCAGCAGCGGCTCTGGCGCTCCTTGCAAGTCACCTTTGGCGAGGCCGACGACGTGGAGGCCCTTGCGCAGCAAACGGTGCTGCCCAGGTCCTGGTACACACAGTCGGGCGGTGCCTGCCGCGACCCGGCCATGGCCGTTCCCAAGGCCATCGACCACCGCGCCACCGCCACCGCCACCGCCACCGCCACCGAGAGCCGCCGTGGCAGCAGCCTGGCGTCCAAGGCAGCAAGCGCAGCGACAGCTGCAAGCGCGCCAAAGGTCCAGCGCACGCTCCGCGCCAACTGATGACGTGAACTGCCTAAGGAACCGCTGTGGCCAGCCGCCATCGCGCCGCTCCGCCGCTGCAGTCTGCTCTTTTCACTTAGGTCGCCTGCCCCGCACACACACACACACACCAACCGCACGCCTGTGCTTGCGCACTTTTTCTATTTTCCTCCTTCTTACTTAATCTTCCTGTTATTCCATCTCCGATGATGGTGATGACATGTCATGCTTGGTTATGCCATGGTGATGATGTGCGTGTTGTGCACAACCTTTTGCCCGACACGCATGTCGTTTCACGCTGCTGTTTGTCGTTATCTTCTTCTATTGAATGGCTTGCTTGTTTCGTTTCGTTGCTTTGCTTGACGGTGGATTGCTGAGCAAGACACTTGTTGTTGTGTTTGTGTTCTCCATAAATGATCCCAACACACATAGCCCACATGGCACGATGCGACTGGAATGGGTGGGGCGGAGGCGGAGAGAACAGGAAGACGTGGAGGAGAAGCCATGGCTCGGGAATGCAGGTCTTTGAGCGAATGGGTTTTAGGTGATGGTACAGTTACCGGCAAACGCACGGCAGGCAGGTGCGCACACACAATTACGTACACGTACACGCACACACAATTACAAACACACACACACACACATGACACACGCATGACACACGCACACACATGACACACGCCCTTCTCGTGGTTTTATCCAGTTCAGTTGTCTTCAGAGAATTGATGATGTCTCGATTTCGTTCATTGATAACGCACAGCACACAACCCACGACATGACATGGCGGCGCACATAAGAGACGCAAAGGTGCACAAGAACGCGGCCAAATGGCCTTGAATCAACAGCAGTAGGCAACGTGGTAACGCAATGAACAGCACAGAGGCACGGCAGCCCATTTGTGAACAGAAGGAATGCAAGTTCGTAAGTAAGTCGTGTAACACAGCAGCAGCAGCAACAGAAGAGCAGCAACAGAAGAAGGCGACGCCGGGTCGCACGGAAAAGGAAGTAAAGACGTCGGTAGGAATAAGAATCAGGGCGAGAACAGAGAAGGAGAGGCAAGAGGGGGGAGGGGGAAGCAAGGAGAGAGAAGAGGGGAGAGGTATATAAATCAGATGCAGCAAAGGCAAAGTGACGACATGTCACGATGCAGCGTGCGGAAGGGAAAAAGTGGGGGGAGGGGAGGCCACAACCGGGCGAGGAAGAAGAACGTGTGTCTGCAAACACAGTGTTCTTCCACATTTACGCGTGTCAGCGCATGTACAAGTGCAAACCCACAAACGCGCTCCTCCACGTGCCAGATGATGCACGAGCAAACCTCACAAGGGAGAGGAGAAAAGAGGCAGCAACAACACACACACACACACACACTGTACGCCACTCGACAAAACACAGGTCCAAGACACCATCCAACGCTCGCGTGCGGCAAGAAATGACAAGCCAGTTCGAACACAGCGTCCAAACACGAAAAGAGGGGAGAAAGGGGGAGGCAAGGGGAAAAGCCAACGGGGGAGGCCGCACACGGGCTGTACATAGATACAACTGTCCACACCTCGTGTGTACAGGTCAGCAGTTGAGGTGCACGTGTCATCAAGTAACACGCACAACAACAACAACAACAACAACAACAACAACAACAACAACAACAACAACAATAACAACAACAACAACAACAAAACAACAACAAAAACAACAACAACAACAACAACAAGATAACAGGAGCAAGAGAGGGTGAAACGAGAGGAAGGAGGCTTGCCCAACATCAACACACGCGCGTTGAGATGGAAGAGGGGAGGGGAGGGGTTTGTGGAGAGGAGGGGTCGGGAGCAGACGCTCACAGCTTGCAGTCACAACGCCGGCTCACAGAGACAGGCCGGGAATGTAGAACTGGCCCGCCACGACCAGCTCGAGGAGGCGCATGGCCTCGAGGTCACGCTGGCGACGGACGTTGACCAGCCGCTCCTGCAGCTTGTGCTGGTCTGCAAGCAGCTCCTCGGAGCGCTTGGTGTAGTACTTGAGTTCCTCCACCTGCTTCTGGCTGTTGTGTGTTCACAGGGATCATGCAGGCGTGCATGCAGGCAAGCAAAAGGCGCGTGGCAGGTGAGATCCACCCAAGTCAATGTGTGCGCAGGCAGTACAGTAAAGTCACACAAAACGCCGACGCGAAGGCGCGTACGACATGTTCTGCGCCACCGTCTACGTGTACAGAGGTCTACTCACGCACACACACACACACACACACACACACACAACACACACACACACATACCCACACACCCACCCACACACACACACACACACACAAAACGTGGAATGGAATGGCATGTACGTACCGGCGGCGGCGAGCGGCCATGCGTGAAACGTAACGCTGGTGTTCCTGCTGAGTGGGAGGCAGCTCGGCAATGCGCTTGCGGTTGCGCTTGCGCTTGCGCTTGGGCGCAGACTTGCGTGTGCCGCCGCGCTTCGTGGTGCGACGACCGACCCAGTTCTTGTCGGACACCGCCGAGGCCGCATCACTGGAGCAAACAGAGGAGCGGCCAGAGGAAGCAGAAGCTTCGCCCACGGCGTGGGCATGCATGATGTCCGCTGCCCTGTCCTCGGGCACAAGCTGCATGTTGGCCGCCCACGTGGACACCTCCATCATCGAGAGACTTGTGCCAGCGCTGGTGTTGGTGTTGGTGGTGCTGGTGTTGGTGTGGGCCAGCGTATCCGAGCCGTCAAAGTTGAACAGGTCCAAGTTGGAAGCCAGCAACGGCGTGAGTGCTGGGCCCTGGAAGTGGTGCATGTTTTCCTCCAGCGCAGCCAACGAGCCTGCAATCATGTTTGCATCGGGCAGACCGTGGTAAGCACCCAAACCGTTGGCGCTGCTGCTGCTGCTGCTGCTGCTGTTGCTGTTGTTGTTGTTGTCGTTGTTGTAGCTGCCGTAGAGGTTGCTGGTGCTGCTGTCGTGGCCGCTGTCGCTGCCTTGGGCCATGTCTGGGAAAGGCTCAAGTTGCGGCAGGGAAGAGAAGGACGAGGAGGCCGGTGCGCCTTGTGGCTGTGGCGGTGGCTGGCTGAACATGGCTGTGTTTGAGTGCGTGTGCACGTCCTCGGCCAGGGTTGCTCCTCTTGTGCTTGATCCATGCACAGCGTCGAATGCAGCGGGGATACCCATGTCTTGGACGGTCCCCTGCCCGAGGTGGCTGGCGAATGCCGTGTGAATGGCGGCCGGTGGAGACGTTGGAGCGACGTCGCTGGCAGAGTTGGAGGCCGTGAAGGACGAAGCAGACGTGAGGGAGTTGTCTGTCGTGGCACTGCTCCTGCGGTCGCGTGGGTCCGTCACTTGCTGGCCGCACGGCTGTGGTTGCTGTTGCTGTTGCTGTTGTGTGTGCACCACGGTGATGCCGGCGTCCGCAAGCTGTGGGGCGGGGCTGGTGCACCTGCGTGCGCTGGTCACGAACGCGTGGGAGTAGCCGTCTTGCTGTTGCGGGTCATAGCCGTCGTTGTTGAACGCCATGTCGAATGGGAGCATGACGGGGGTGGTCGCAGAAAGGTCCTCTGCCTGATGCACTTGGCTCTGCTGGTGGTACATGGTCGCAGACGAGGTGGGAGGAAGGGAGAGGGGGGTGTCGCCCTAGAGCACCCTTTACGTGTTCTTCTGCTGCTCATGTGCGTGAGGAGTTTGGGGGGGGGGAGGGGGTGAAGTGAATGAGCGAGTGAATGCGTGAATGCGTGTGTGTGTGTGTGTGTGTGTATGAAAAAATGTATGTGTGTGTGTGCGTGAATGTATGCATGTGTGTGTGTTTGTATGTGTGTGTATTTGGCTGGTTGGTGCCGTGTGTGCGATCCAATGCAAACTCGCCCTCAAAGCCCATTCACGAGTCACACTCATAGCCATTCACGAGTCGCACTCGTACACATTGTGGGCAAAACTTACTTGTCAAAAAGTCAAAGCCAGGATAGCAGCGGACACAAGGAGGGCTTGTCCGTTTGTCCCTTGGGTGCTTGCAAAACAAAGTTGAGAGGCGGACGGGGATGAGGGTGCGTGCCAGGGAAGGAAGCTGGAAGGCTTCTTGCTCGCTTGTCTCAGCGCCGTTATCGTCCTTCTTGGGTTGGTGTCCTGCGTGCTTGTGAAGGTGGTGGGGGGGGGAGAATCCAGACTTGTTCCAAACTTGGTTTGCCTTCTTGCTTGTCGTTGGTGTTTCGGCAATGCTTGATAACGGGTATGTGTATGTGTCGGTGCTATGTGTATGTGTCGGTGCGTGTGTATGTGTAGGTGCGTGTGTATGGGAGCGGAATGACGGGCGTGTGTAGCACTCCTTGTTTCGGCTTGGCTTCTTGGTTGTCGTTCTTGGTTGCAGAGGTTGATCGTGGAAAATGGATGGGAACAGAGGCACAATCACAACTGCACGAACCGTGTGTGTGTGTGTGTGTGTGTGTGAGTGTGTGTATGAGTGTACCCATGCAGGAAGAAGGTTCGCTGGTGCCCGTGCGTCAACTCCTTCTCTGTGTCAACTTTTCTTCCTTCTGCTTGTGTGTTTTGTGTGTTGCAGTTGCTTGAGCTGCTTGCTTGCGTGTGTGTGGTGTGTGTGTGTGGAGGGTTGTGTGTGTGTGTGTGTTGTATGTTGTATGTGCCGTCTTTGTCATCGTGTTTTGTTGTGCGTGAGTAGGCTGGCGAAACGTGCGGGAAGTTGATGCGTGCGTGGGCAATTGCAGGGTGTCTTCAGCCAATTTTCAAAAGAGCACGGCTTTCTTTGCGCTTCCAACTGAGCGTGTCGTCGCCGTCGCATTGTTGCCGCTGCTGCTGCATGCGCCGCAGCATCCCATCCACACACACACGCGCACGCACAGCCAGCATGCGCACGACATTCGCATGCATGCGTGCGCATGCAAGCAAGATCCCCACACCGCGCAAAATAGCAAAACACCAGCGCGTGCACCACGTGTCGACAACAATGTCTTGCCGTTGTGTTTTTTTCTGCGCGTATGACGCTTTCTGTGTGTGTGTGTGTGTGTGTGTGTGTGTGTGTGTGTGTTTGGTGTTTGTGCGGCAGTCCCACCTCCGGGCGAGTCAACCAAGCAAACGTCGGCAATCGTGGTATTGGGTAAGCTGTGACGGACAACTACGAAAAAACTTGCGAACCAGAGGCAACGCCACCTACAGCGCATCGTACAACAGTGTCTTGTGACCTGCACGCACGCGCACAGTGGGACGCTTTTGCTGTGGTGTATCACCAAACGGGTGTTTGAAGCTAACCGTTATGCGTTTAGCGTGCAAATGGTAAAAGTCACCAACGTCAGAAAGACCCGTCAGTGTGTAGCATGCATTTGGGTCTGTCCGGTTCAGCCCAACACAACGCAACACAACGCAACACAACGCAACACAACGCACTGCAAACGCAGCACACAACGCAGCACACAACGCGTCAACGAGGCAACAAAGTGTCCGTGCTGACGAAAGACTACGCGCGTGACCCATGCACACAACAGTTACCCCACAACACTTTTTCGCCCAGCAAAGCGCTACAGCACTTGTGCATGACTGCCCACTTCCCGCATCTCACACGTTTGTGATGCGTTTCCAGGCATGGGAAGGGAACACGGGCTTGGGATTTCAGGCAAAATTTTCAGGCATTCCGCTAGACGTTTTGAATGCTTGCGGTTGGGTGCTTGAAATGCAACAAGCTAAACCTGCGCACAACGATCATTCCAGGTGCTAAAATGCCGGGCCTGCAAAGAAAAATTGTTTGGAATATTGGTTGCAGTTTTTAGCCAATATTCGCCTTCTCGAAACGTGGTCTTTGTTCGTCGACGCCGCTTCCGTTTGGTGTTCTTTGTTGTTCCTTCTGCACTTCAGCGAAACACTGACCAGAGCTCGAAACATTCGCTTCCACTCCACACAACCGTCTCGCCGCGCAAATTTCAAACGTGGTTGTGTTCTGGTGCTTGCCCACGCTGTGACCTGACCTGACCAAAAAAACATCAACGCCACTGTGGTGGCTCGCGCGCACACATTCCACACGTGGCAGAGCAAGCCTTTTGTTCGTGCGCGTATGGGTGCAGGGTTGCGCTGCACGCAGATGTTTGCCACCACACGGCAGGCCCAACCAAAGGCAAGGCAACAACAGCAGCATTCGTCTCTTTGAAACCGGACAAAACAAACACCCAACACTGACCAACGTAAACACACACAACAGGCAAGAAACCCGTCAAGGCACATGCACAACCCTCGCAGACACCACACACACACCGCACAACCACACACCGCACAACCACACCCCACACGAACGCACACACACAGCTCCAACCGACAGCGAAGCTGCACACATTCCAACACGCACAGCTCGCTCACTTATGGAAGTGAGTAAGTCGATCCAAACCTTGGCTGCTGTTCATTTCCTTTTCAAAGCTGAGCATTAGCAAGCAGCACCTCGCATCCTAGCATATTGACGCAAGTCGACACGCCATATCGCATCAAGAAGCAACGAAGCAAGCAATCAAGACAAGCAGAAGGACCGGCACCAACGCACCCGACCAACACAAACCAAGCAAGGCCACGAGCAAGCAACTCACATCACAGACAAGCGTGCAACGAAGGCTCTCTTCTTCTCCACTGCACCAGCACCATGTACGGATTTCTTCATCAGGTACAACAAGTGCGAGTGAATGCGATCACGCCTGCCTCGGAGTGTGCATGCGATGCCGTGACGTGTGAGCGATGATGCACCTCCCTGCTGGCTGTTTGCAACCACACGCCACCCCCCCTCCCCCTTCAGCGTTCGAGCCTTCGCTCATGCCATGCTTGGTGCTTTGCCTCACACTGCCATGTCATGAAGGCCTTGACAGCATGGCTGCGGTCTCAGGATGGAGGCGAGCAGACGCTGAAGGACGTGTATGAACAGCTCAACATCACCGGCTCTCCCGATGACTTCTTCCGCCACTACTCGGACACCCAGACCATGCTCTTCCTCGACCTGGCATCCAAGGTGTGTGTGTGTGTGTGTCTGTGTGTGCGTGTTGGTGTGCTTTTGTGTGTGTGTGTGTGTGTGTGTGAGCGTGAGCGTGTGTGTGTGTGTGCGTGAGTGTGTGTGTGCGTGTGTGTGTCTGTGTGTGTGTGTGTGTGTCTGTGCCATTGTGCTATTGTGCTGCTGTCACATCCGTCCATGCTCTCCTCGAGTGCATCTACTACTTGTCATTGCATCCAACGCGCTCACCACCACCACGACCGCTACCACCACCATGACCGCTACCACCACCGACCGTGACTTATGGCTGCTGACAGGCGACGGGGCTGACGCTGGAGGAGTGCATGTACGAGGCAGGCAAGATGTCCATGGGCACCTTTGTGCGCAACGGATACGAGCCTGTGCTGCGCACCCTGGGGAAGGACTTCTTCACCATGCTCACCAACCTGGACAGCCTGCACGACAACTTCCTCTCCGCCTTTCCCGAGATGAAGGTGCCCTCCCTGCGCCCAGAGCGCAACCCGGATGACTCCATGTCCATCCACTACTACAGCCAGCGCCGCGGCCTTGCACCCTTCATGATGGGTGCCCTCAAGAGCTCCGCCAAGATGCTCTATGACCTGGACATTGACATCCACCACCGCCTCAAGCGCGGCAAGGACAGCGACCACGATGTCTTCCACGTCTTCATGGACCCAAGGTCTGTCTGTGTGTGTGTGTGTGTGTGTGTCTGTGTGTGTGTGTGTGTGTGTGTGTGTGTGCGTGTTTGTGTGTGTGTGTCTGTGTGTGTGTGTGTGTGTGTGTGTGTGTGTGTGCCTGTGTATGTTTGTGCGTGTGTGTTCGTGCATGTGTGTTCGTGCGTGCGCGTGTGTGTGTGTCTGTCTGTGCGTGTGTACATGTGCACATCTGTGCTATGTACACAACTGCACCACTGCACTGTCATACGTACGTGAAGCAGTACCTGACCCTTGCCTCCTGCTTTGCACGTCCGCACGTCCCAACCCCCCTCCCCTGACCCCACGCCCCCCTCTCCTCCACAACTCCACGAACCACACCAAACAGGGGCTTCCCCGAGGAGCCGCTGACGACGGCTGCGGACGAGAAGATGGCCACGGCGCAGCTCAATGCCGGCATGACAAACCGCCTCTTCCCCTGGCACTTTGCCGTGGACAAGGACATGAAGATTGTGTCCCTGGGCAAGCACCTCGCCTCCCGCATGAAGAAGGATTGCATTGGCATGCACGCGGAGAAGCTCTTCCGCATCGCCCGCCCCATCGACGCCACGTGGGACTTTGAGGACATCAAGGCGCGCTGCGACAAGCCGTTCCTCTTTGTCACCAACCCGAAGCGCATGCTGAGCGCGGAGGAGTATGCGGCCATGCTGAGCGAGCGGCAGCAGCGCCTGGCGCAGGAGGACCGCGAGCAGCGCCACTCAAACCTCATCCAGCAGTTTGAGCGCCAAAGTATCGATGCGCACGCACAGGAGAAAGAGGCTGCCGATGACTCGGCACGCCTTAACGTGCCCCGCTTCAGTGGATTCTCCGGCTGCCCCATGACAGGCCGTACTCCTTCGGGCCACACGTCCGCAACAACGTCCGCTGCCCACTCGCTGCGGAGCTCCATGGACGCCCATGACATTCGCGCACGGGCACTGCGCACGAACAACATCAAGTTGCATGGGGAGGTGGTGTTTGACGAAGAACAGCAGGTGCTGCTCTTCGTCGGTAATCCGCTCGTGCAATCAACTGAGGAACTCGACACGCAAGGCATTGACCTGGCCGACATGCCCATCCACTGCCACGGGCGCGAGGTGCTGTACAGCGCAATGTGCCAGGCCGTGTCCGCATCCAACTCGAACGAGGTTGAGGCCAAGCTTGCAGACCTCGATCGCTCCATGGCCGAAGTTCACTCCAAGAAGGAGCAGATTGACGGCCTCCTCCACAGCATTCTTCCGCCGGTGTGTGTGTGTGTGTGTGTGTGTGTGTGTGTGTGTGTGTGTGTGTGTGTGTGTGTGTGTGTGTGTGTGTGTGTGTGTGTGTGTGTGTGTGTGTGTGGGTGGGTGTGGGTGTGCAGGTGTGTGTGCAGGTGTGTGTTTGCCTGTGTTCATGTTCGTGTGTTAACGAGTGTTTGCTTGTGCGTAAGTGCATTGTTCTTGCCACCATGCATGGTCTCAAATTCCCTTCCTTCTCTTCCTCTTCACCAATCCCCAGGTGGTCGCAGATTCTCTGGCACGTGGCGAGATCCCGGCCGCCGAGCAATACGAGCACGTGCGTTGTGCACATGTGTGTGCGTTGTGCACATGTGTGTGCGTTGTGCATTTGTGTGTGCGAACATCAGATGCTCTGCTGTTGCTCTGCTATTGCCCCAAATCTGTGTCCCTTCACCCAATCAACCACCCTCTCAAGCTTACATTCACATACACATGTATACACACACATGCACGCACACGCACACGTGGAATGCAACCATTGCGCCAGGTGACTGTTCTGTTCAGCGACATTGCGGGCTTTACGAACATCTCCTCAGAAGTGCCCTCGCTCGAGGTGATGGACATGCTGCACGAGCTGTTTGTCAAGTTTGATGACTTGGCGGACCAGCACGGCTGCTACAAGGTGGAGACGATTGGCGACGCGTACATGGTGACGGCGGGCTGCCCGGAGGAATGTGAGGACCACGCTCTGCGCATCGCCCGCTTGGCCATTGACATGGTGCGCACGGCGCAGACGGTGCTCTCGCCGCTCGATGGTGAGCCACTCCGCATCCGCGTTGGGCTGCACTCTGGCCCGTTGATGGCCGGCGTTGTCGGGCGTGCGCGTCCACGCTACTGTCTGTTTGGCGACACCGTCAACGTCGCCTCGCGCATGGAGAGCAACGGCCTGCCGGGATGCATCCAGGTGTGTGTGTGTGTGTGTGTGTGTGTGTGTGTGTGTGTGTGTGTGTGTGTGTGTGTGTGTGTGTGTGTGTGTGTGTGAAGTGTCTTCGCTGTCTGCGTCAGGGAGTCAGGGCATGTTTATCTCTCTCTCTCTCTCTCTGTGCCTGTGAATTTGTATCTGTGTACCTTACCCTTACCGCCTCTGTAAGGTCAACTTATACCTCACACCCTCTTCATCACCCCGGCCGTTTGCCCCGCCTCCCTCCTTTTTGTTGTTTGCCATCCCCTCCGCTTCCAATCATCACAGGTTACGTATCGGTTTCTGCGGGCGCTGCCCCCGGGCCATGACTTTGTGATTGCGTCTCGTGGTCACATCACTATCAAGGGCAAGGGCACCATGAAGACTTTCTTGCTTTTGGGCCGCCAGGACTCGAACGACGACCCACTTGTGCCCACGGACGACGATGAGCAGTCTGTGAGCGAGGATGTTCGATGCGCGCTCGCCTTGAACGCCCTCAAGCAACGGCTGCATCAGACGGCAACCGCGCTTCCAACAAGTGCAAACAAGGGTGGGAAGACAAGGGACAATGCACTTGGTACATCGCTCTCGCAGCGCACGTCCCGTACTCTTCGCTTGGTTGGCTCCATGAGCAACGGCTTTCAAAACGCCTAGCTGTGATGCTCTACACCCTGCGAGCATTCGACAAGGCCCGTGCGTCCGTGTTTGGTTGCATCTGTGTGGTGATACGCAACTGTCTGCTGCGATTCAAGTCATATCCCACACCCCCATGTCAGCATACACGCTTTGTTCACCTGTCCAGTTGTTCATAGTCTCGTTGTGATGTGGGTGTAATCACTGATGGAGTTCTCACTGAGATGTCGCGCTCGAGCCACAACCCTCTCTCCTTCTCTCCATTCTTGTTTTGTTTGTTTTAATGACTGATTTCTTTTCTGAGCAGCGCGTGAAATGGTGTGCTGGTGTGATTGCATGACGCGTGCATGAGATAGTGCGTGTGTATTGGCAACCACGTGTCGTGCTCGCGACCCCAAGTTCTACATATTTTGTTCTTGCTTGCGTGATGTGGATGTGATGACAGCCCGATGGATGGCGCCCCCACTCCCTTTGCTTTACTTGCTTTACTTTACTTTGCTTTGCTTGTCCATTTCTTAATTTCTGCTTGTGTTGTGGTGATGATCGCATCCCCTGCTTGTTGCTGGTTGATTTGGTGCGGCAGTCAGGTCGCTTGTACGCGCATTGATACAGCTGTGACATGACACTATGATGTGTGTGACATGACATGACGCAGCAGTGTGACATGAGTGACATGATGTGTTGTGACACTGGAGCCAGGGGTATGTGCCATGCCTGCAGCACGCTTTACTCTATCGCGACACCATAAAATGTAGTGACACATTTATTTCCTTTCAGCAGCACGACGACAAAAATGGCGGAGCGCTTGCGACGGCTGGGCATGCTGAGCAGGTCCATCTTTGGACAGGTGGTGCTGCCACCAAATGTTCGGTGAGATCACGCGACAACATGCGCGCGCGCGCGTGTGTGCGTGTTAGTGTTAGTGTTTGTGTGTGTGTGTGTGTGTGCGTGCGTGTGTGTGTGTGCTTTGTTGAGTGCGCTTTTGTTGAGTGTCCTTTGTTGAGTGCGCTTCTCTGTGTGCATCCACACAGCCATGTTGGTTCGGTGCGTGCAACTTGCTGCCGCCCATGCTCAGCTTCCCATGCGTATGATGTGTCACGCCTCCCGCTGCTTTGCGTGCGTAGGTCACCGACTCGGCATCTGAAGAAAGCGACAAAGGCAGAGGCCATGATGCGCTACTACCCGGAGACAGTCATGCACCAGAACAAACTCCTCACGCGAATGATTGCAGCCGGCATCTACCTAGACGAGAAAATGGTGTGTGCGTGTGTGTGTGCGTGCGTCTGTGTGTGTGTGTGTGTTTGTGTGTGTGTGTGTGTGTGTGTGTGTGTGTGTGCGCGCGTCTCTCTGTCTCTACCTTAGCCCCTCTGTCCCACCTTCATCCCTCTTCCTCTCTTTGCCTCTCTTCTCTCTGTTACATCGGTGTGTTTATAACGCTCGTTTGCTCCCATTGTGGCGATGGCAGATCTACGAGGGCGAGAAGAAGGTGATGAACGAGAAGCGCGGCCGCGTGCCAACACGCAAGGGTAAGCTTTGACCTTGCACACGTGTGTGTGTGTGTGTATGTGTGTGTGTGTGTGTGTGTGTGTGTGTGTGTGTGTGTGTGTGTGTGTGTGTTTTCCTTCGACGAGCAAGAGCAATCATTCCCTGTCATTTCCCACCGACCCCTCATTCCCGTCCACCCCCCCCCCAAACACACACACGCGTGTTTGTCACTGTGTTCATGTTAGGCGAGGGTAAACGTGCCCAGAAGAAGAAGAAGAAGTAAGGAAGCACCACGGTGTTGTGCTGCAGCGTCCCTGATGATGCTCCTGACTTTTCGCGTAGCTGATCCTCATCACATGTTCTTGGTTCCGTCGATTCCTCCTTGTTTTGGTTCTTCCCCTTCCCTTCAACAATGTACACACGCCGACAAGCGACTCGATATTGCCTTCCTCTGTCTCATGCAAGAGCGAACGCACGCATGCTCGTCCACCTCGAAGCGAGTCCAAGCCAAAAACACATGCACACGCAGAGTTCATTCACGTCATGGGTGTATTGTCAATTCAACAGACACCCCACATCACCTGTAAGGGGGAACGTACGCATACGCACACATACGAACACATACGAACACATACGAACACGCACATCCTGACGCACAAACTTGACCAAACACAAAACCAACAAAGACAACTGACATGCGTGCAAGAAGACAAGCACGGTGCACGCACAGGGGTGTGGTACGGCCACACACAAACGAGACGAAGCAAAGCAGCGGCAACACGGGTGGATGGCTCGGGGTACACCGGCGGCGACAACACATCAAACCATCACGAATACAGAGGCAGTCGAACCACCACGAGCTGCGTCAAGCAACAGCATGTTGAACAAAGAAAGTCATATGAAGAACGTGTTGCACTTGACATGGGGGATCTAGAAACGGCAAAGATCGCGCGGCATGCACACGGCCTTGCGCTGCACGTGACATCAGGATCTGTTTGTGGGGATGGCAGCGCAAAAACAAAACAGGAAAGTATGAGCAGAGTCGACAGCAAAGCGGCGAATTAACACACAAAACCACACAGGGACACTTGACAACACTTTGAGAACATTTGGAGACGGTTGATGTGGCGGGCTGTGTCAACACAGAAATGCGCAAGCACAAGCACGCACACATTTGCGCGACTATCGTCAATTGTCTACCCATACACAACACACACACACACACACTCTCTCTCTCTCTCGTCTTCACGCACATGCCCACAACAAAAACACTCGTCTTCACTCATGCCCACAACACACAACACACGACATACAGAACTACACAAACGCATACACTTCGATGCAACACGTACACAATGATGTTGTTGATGGGAATGTGGATCAGCTTGACGAAGAAGCCGAGGAAGCCGAGGACAAGAAGGCCAAACACAGCCATGAGAGCTGTGAGCTGGTACTCTGCATAATGTGTTGTGTTGTGTGCCGGGAAAACGTGAGTCAGCCGAACTGGTGTGCAAGCGTCTTCATGCACTGTGTGTGCGCTGGCAATGCACACTGGCATCCATGCATCAACGAACTGATGCAGACACCGCCAAAAAAAAGCTCGCACACACCAAACACATCACATCACGCAACAACGCATTTAACCCCAAGCATCCTCACACACACACACACACACACAAACACACCTGCAGAGTTGGGGCGCTGGCAGTTGTTGAAGAAGGTGATGCTGCTCTTGGCAAAGGAGATGAGCGGCTGCACAAACCTCTCGACCTCATCCATGATGATCGGTTGTTGTTTGGGAGCGGTGTTGGTGCAAAGGCCTTGCTTGCTTGGTGGAGGGAGGGAGTTTGGCGAGTGAGCAGCAGTGGAGAAATGCCTTGGATTGCGGAATGTTTGCTGAAGTCTTAAACGAATTATCCTCATGACGTGGATTTGGCCCTTTCTGCTGACGCCCAACCAATTTCTGCTGACGGCCCAAAACAACGGAGACGAAGGGGAAGGACGCAGCCAATCTCTCGCTCGTCAGCCAACACACACCCCTACGGCTTGTGCTCGTCGTGCCTTCTTGCTTGGGAGCAACCTCTGACGTCCATGCAAACACGGCCACGAGATCACGTCTCGGTGCAGCTCGGTGGTGGTGGCGGTGGTGAATTTGGCAACCAGGTGTGTGTGTGTGTGTGCGATGTTTGTGTGTGTGTGTGTGTGTGTGCCTGTGTGTGTGTGCGTGTTTGTGTGTGGCGCGATGGTTTTGTGAGCGCGCGATGTTTGTGTGCCTGTGTGTGTGTGTTTGTGTATGCTTGTGTGCGCCTTTTCTGGTCCTGATGCGATGTGAGTCGACTCATCATCCTCTTGATGTGTGCAATTGCGCTCTCGCTTTTCCCTTCATGTGATGCAGAGAGCGTGGATGGCGCGAGGGCGCAAGCTGGCAATTGTGGTCATTTGCTTGATCGCCCTTGCTCTGTTCGCTTTTCCTGGCACAGCAACAAACACAAACCACCCCGATGTTCACCACCAACGCGCTCGCGTACGTGAGCGGAGAGAGGCAGGGAGGGAGAGTTTGCGCACATGTTTGTCTGCGTGTGCGTGTGCGTTCTTGGTGTGGTTGCTCAATGCCTCTTGAAACGAGACAGCGTAGCAGTCATGCTGTAGCAGTCTCGCTGAACACGCCAGCATGTGTACTGAATCACAACAGCCCTGCATCAATCCAAAGAACACACGTGCGCGCACACACACACACACACACACTCTCTCTCACACACTCACACACACACACACACACACACGCACACACACACACACACACACTCTCTCTCTCTCTCTCTCACGTAGGATCTGAGTGGGAGCAGCACCGAGTCCTTGCAACAGCAGCTGCGCAACTCCCTGCGCCGGCTTGAATCGGTACGACCAGCACCCCTCCCTGCTCTATTCTACTCCATAGTTGTGCTGTTGCGCCCCTTAAACCCAAAGCTTCCAACCACCTCCAATCTACGGCATCACCTCACACGTGCACACGCACACACACACACACATACACACACGCACACACACGCACACACACCTTCCAGGAGAATGTTGCATTGCAAGGCGTCATCGACAAAGAAACACAGGTGTGTGTGTGTGTGTGTGTGTGTGTGTGTGTGTGTGTGTGTGTGTGTGTGTGTGTGTGTGTGTGTGTGTGGCCATTTGGATGCGGCACGGTATGGAAGCAGCCGCTCACGTGGGCCTGGTCTGATGATGCATGCGTGATCCCCCCTTGCCTAACTACAGCGGCTGCGTGAGCTGCAGCGAGCTGTCGCCGATGGCAGCGTCCCTGTAAGACACGACGGCGCACACCAACAGCAGCAGCAAGCCGCTGCCCTTCAGCCACCACAACAGCAACAACAGCAACAACAACAACAACAACAACAGCAGCAGCAGCAGCAACATGCACAGCAGCAGCAGCAGCAGCAGGCGGGTAATGGCGGTGCTGTCACGAACCATGCAGGTGCTGCGTCGCTGGGACCAAATGGCCTCAACATCCCCACACCTGCACAGCACACAGACAAGCAGCGCGCTGTCGTGGACGCCTTCCGGTGGGCGTGGAAAGGTGTGTGTGTGTGCGTGTGTGTGTGTGTGTGTGCGTGTGTGTGTGTGTGTGTGTGTGTGTGTGTGTGCAGGCGTGTTGTTTACTCTGTGGCAGAAGTGGTGGTTGCTCTGTGGCCGGCGTGTTGTTTGTTCTGTGGCAGGCGTGTTGTTTGTTCTGTGGCAGGCGTGTTGTTTGTTCTGTGGCTGTGCATTCCACCGCATGCTGCATACAACGATAACCCCACTCACGGTCATGGCTTCTCACCAACGGCACCAACAACGCCCCCATCGCCACGATCATTGCAATCCCCCCTCGCAATGCCTACAATCACCCGCCTCCATCCCACGCCGCCACCGCCGCTGCACGGGTGCGCAGGGTACAAGGCGTACGCATGGGGCCACGATGAGCTGCTGCCGGTCACCAAGGGCCACAACGAGTGGTTTGGGCTCGGCCTTACCCTCGTCGATGCGCTCGACACCATGTACCTCATGGCGCTCACCGACGAGTACAAGGTCCCCTGTTGTGTTATCTTGTGTGTTATCTTGTGGTGTCTTGTGGTGTCTTGTGTTGTCTTGTGGAGTGTGGCTGCTTGTGGTGCCATGAGAACGACCGTGTGCGAGTGACTGCATGTGTATAGCTAAGCTGTAGTCGACGTGGACGCGTGCACGCGTGGAAATTAGACTCATCCGCCTTTTGTTTCCCCACCCTCTCCTCTTCGGCACGTGTGTGCGCACACCCACAGGAGGCGCGGGATTGGGTGGCGCATGATCTGCAGTTGGACAAGAACGTCGACGTGAATCTGTTTGAGTGCACCATTCGCGTGCTCGGCGGGCTGCTCAGCTGCTACGCCCTCACAGGCGACCCCCTCTACAAGAACAAGGCCGTGCGTTGTCTTGCTTTGCGGTGCATTGACACTCGCATGCGCGCGTCTGTGTCGGCCCTGATGATGTTTCCTGTGCACACACACCAACACACGCCACAATCACACACACACCAACACACGCCACAATCACACACACACACACACACACACACATACGCACACACACACACTCACACACTCACACACACACACACGCACACACACACACACGTGTACGTTTGCAGATTGATCTTGGGCAGCGGTTGTCGCACGCGTTCAACGAGAACTCGGGTGTTCCCTTCTCCGACGTCAACCTCCAGTCCGGCATCGCCCACAAGCCGCGCTGGGGCCCAGACAGGTGCACCACTTGTCCCTTCTTCTCTATCTCTCTGTTTGGCGTTTTGTGTGTGATCGTGTGGATGTTGGGGTCATCTGCGTGCGCACAACTTGCGCGCGTGTGTGTGTGTGTGCGTGCGTGTGTGTGTGTGTGTGTGTGTGTGTGTGTGTGTGTGTGTGTGTGTGTGTGTGTGCGTGCGTGCGTGTGTGTGTGTGTGTGTGTGTGGTGTTGGCAGAAGGGCGTGTGATTGTTCGCCGCATTGCCTTGGCTCTTTCCCATTCCACCACACTCACTCATGCACCACCATGCATTTCCACTTCCTCCTCCTCTTCCTCCTCCTCCTCCTCCTCCTCCTCCTCCTCCTCCTCCTCCTCCTCGTGTCGTCACTTCAGTTCCACTGCGGAGGTGTCCACCATCCAGATTGAGTTCAAGTATCTCGCACATGTGTCCGGAAACCGCAAATTCCACGACCGCGTCACGCAGGTCCGCGCCCCGCTGCTGCTGTCTGCGTGCGCGCGTGTATGCGTGTGTGTGTGTGTGTGTGTGTGTGTGTGTGTGTGTGTGTGTGTGTGTGTGTGTGTGTGCGTGCGTGTGTGCGTGTGTGCGTGTGTGCGTGTGTGCTTTGTTGGTTGGCAACTTGCTCGTGTAACTTGCTTGCTTGTATGCTTTGTTGGAGGTACGAGTGTGAGGCACCTCACCTCGCCTCGCCTCTCCCTGCTGCTGCATGCAACACATCTTCACTGTTCGTGGTCTGACACAACACCAGGTGATGGAGCACCTGCGATCGCTCCCGAAGAAGGACGGCCTAGTCCCCATCTTCGTCAACGCCAACACGGGCAGGTCCGGAGTACACATGCACATGGCAATGTCGCACCCCCTGTTTTGATGCGCCCCACATTACATGCATTTCACACGTAACCCCCCTCCCCAACATGCTCTGCTCGTGTCTCAACACCGACTCCCCTCTCGCCCGCCGCGCCTATACCCCTTCCATCTTTGCCCACGCCCCGATCCTCTTGGTGCCGCATTGATTGATGGCGGGACAGGTTCAGCGGCAACACCATCACGCTCGGGGCGCGCGGCGACAGCTACTACGAGTACCTCCTCAAGCAGTGGCTCATCACCGGCAAGCAGGAAACCGTCTACAAGGTGTGTGTGTGTATGTGTGTGTGTGTGTGTGTGTGTGTGTGTGTGTGTGTGTGTGTGTGTGTGTGTGTGTGTGTGCGCGTGTGCAGAGGTGCGTGTGTAGCTACGCCGGTGATTGGAGCTGCGAGGTGAAAGTTGTCGTCGAGTGGATGCCAAGCGTGTGGCTCGCTGCATTGTTATTGTAATGTGTTTGCGTAGAGATGGCAGCAGGAGCTACACATGACCAACTCACTTCTTGCCGCACGGGTTGCCGTTGCACAGGCCACACCGCTTGTACCGGTTCTCTGCAACGTGAAGCAGTGGGATTTGGACGTCAGAACCTATGGCCCGGCAAACACAATACGCCACAAGCAAACACACACACACACAACACAACACAACACAACACAAGTACACAACACAAGTACATAACACAACACAACCCAACACAACACACACACACACACGTGCACGTGGCATATATGGCGCAAATGCAAACGTACTTCGCATGGCGTTGAGCTGCTGCTGGCGTTTGCGCTGTGCAGCGCGCTGCTCATCCATTGCACGCGGTCGCTTTGCAGCATTGGATTCATCATCATCATCATGATCATCATCACCATTGGCAGCGTCGGAGGCGGCCCGTGGTCCCGACTTCTCGCCGCCCGCTGCCTTAGACTTTTGCGGCTTCTGCTGCTTCGCACGTGGCCCCGGCTCGCGCTCAAGCAGCGCCCTGACGGGGGTGGAGTGGAGGGTGGAGTGGAGGGTGGTCGTGAGGATGAGCTGTGGTGACCCGCAAACAGTGACAACGAAGAACAAGGCAGCGTTTGCAGAGCGACGCACGCACACACACACACACACGCACACACACACACATGCACAGCAGGAGCAGGTGTACACGAAAAATGGCATTAACCGACTTGTCCGAGTTGTGGTTGCGGGGGCGGGGCTGGCAGCGCCAGACGGGGATGCGGGGGTGCTCAAAGTCTGGCGAGCAGGACGGCAGCGCGTGGAGGGCCGCCGTCTCCGTGTCGTGCTCCTCTGTCCACAGGCCTGGTGGACAACGGTGATGGTGGTCGTGGCGAGGATGGTGATCCGGTGATAGGGGAAGGTGGGCAGAGGGGTGAGTCGAGACGATAAGAAGTGACGGTGTGTTCGAGAACATGGCAGCAACAACAAAGCACAGCAGCAACAGCAGCCTGCCACCAACCCTGCTTCATCTCCTCATCGCGACGGCGCCTGAGGTTTTCGTTGAGGGCGGCGGCGACGGCAAGCAGATCATCGTGCGATCGCGCCTTGGCAAGGTCGGTCCGCAGGTCCGGGTAGTCGTTCACGCTGCACCAACGGCGGACAGCACGTTTGGGCAATGAAGTTGTGTGTATGTAAGTGTGTGGTTGCGTCGGTGGGCGTTGTGAATGTGTGGTTGTTTGTGTTGTGTTGTGTCGGTTGGGTTGGTTGGTTGTTTGTTGGGTGCGGGGTAAGTGGGCGGCAGCGAGAGTGAACAGAGCTGGCGGCAATGGGGCGACGAGAAATGGACAGTGGTGGGTTGTCTTTGTGCTGTTGTGTGCGTGTGACGGTAAACAAGTACACGGGTGCCGTCCAGCCCTGTGTGCGGGCGCGTGACATTCCCCAGCAATAATGCGATGCAAGTTGGCGTCGCACCATTTGTGGTAGAGCTTGAAGAGGTGGGCCTTGCAGCAGGCGACAGATTCGCCGTGCTTGAGAGCCAGCCCCATGTACTCATCAACCATCTCCCACAGCAGCGGGTACTGTCCAGAGAACACCGCAGGGTTCACCAAGTGCGTTTCTGAAGCAGAGTGTGCACGCAGCAGCAGGCGGCCAGTGAGATAGGTGAAAACTCGCCAGACGCGAAAAGTGAACACATGTGCTTGTTTTTTGTTGGTCACGTGTACACGTGTATCGAAACCCGTCACTGTGTCCAAGGCAGTGTGCCTACACCAGCAATCCGGATAAAGCGTGACCACACACACACACACACACACACACACACACACACACACACACACACACACACACACACACACACCACCGCACATAGCGTCTACAATGGCTCTGTCCCCTGCCTCCCAACCAACTAACCAACCAACCAATCAACCAACCAACGCTTTGTCCCCCCTGCACCATGTGTTCCAGACCTGAAGACATGACGCCGTCCACCCCCGTGTACTCGATGCACTTGTCAATGTCGGACGTGTACAGGATGTTGCCGTTGGCGACAACAGGGATGCTCACCGCGTTCCTGCACACCAGGAGCAAATGGAACGCGACGAGATGGGTGGATGTGTTGTGTTACGTGAGGACGACAGGTGGTGAAATACTGTTGAGCAAGTTGAACAAGCACAGCGCATGCTTGTGGCACCTCAGGACTACAGACAACTGCAACCACGCGCAAGGCAAGCAGGCTCTCGGACATTGGATTCACGATCCACGATCCACGACTTACTTGATGGCTTTGATGTAATCCCAGTTTGCAAGGCCGGAACGAGGGCCCTTCTGCACTCGCGTTCGCCCGTGCACCGTAAGCAGCTGTAGCGTGTGTGGTTGTGTGCGTGCGCGTGTGTGTGTGTGTCGTGATGAAAACAAAGAAGACATGGCATCAAGCAGAGGCATGGTGGAGTCAAGGTGCACGTGTGAACGGCATGCATAACAGCGACATCCACACACACACACACACATACACGCACACACGCACGCATACACGCATACACGCACACGCACATACACACACAGCGCCAAAGCAGGTCATTCTAACCTGGCAGCCACTTTCTTCCAGCATGCGCGCATACGCGAGCGTCTTATCCAGATCATCAAAGATGCGAATCTTGCACGTCACGGGGACGCTCAGTTCCGCGTGCAAACGCTTCACAATGGCAGAGATGGTATCCCATTCATCCTGCAATGACACGCACACGCGTGTATGTGTCCATGTGTGAATTGGGCGTTTGCCTCCGTTGCATTCAGGACAGCAGATGTGCATGGCTGAGGCATTCCAACGGTGGACAAGAGCACCAGCTACGACGACAACAACGGCAAATAGCAACGACATCGACAATAATTACCGTGTACCTGCAAGAAGGCACCGTATCGACCGCGACGAGCAATGTTCTGGGGGCATCCGAGGTTCAAGTCCACAGCATCGCACTTGTCCTCCACATACTTAGCTGCCTCCAGAACCGTGTCGGGATCGTTGCCACAAAACTTGATTGAGAGACAGCGCCAGCAGCAGTGCATCGTGAGCACGAATGGCGGGTCAAATGAGATGCAGCGCTGGATATCGAGGCATCGCATGTGCAAGCGCAACAAACGCGACCCCTGCAAGGTAACAGGGCCCAAGTGCAGCGAACGCAGACGGATTGCAGCTTGTACGTACCTGGACGATGAGGGGGCGATCCTCGGCGCACGTGGTGAAGTTCAGTTTGCGGTAGTTGGCGTCCCTCACAAACACACCAGAGTGCAGCATGGGTGTATAGCACAGGTGTGCGCCATACGCGCGAGCCAGCAGGCGCCAGCTCAGCTCGCTCTGCCCATCATGTTGTGGGGATTGTTGGATAGGGACGCATACAAGTGGTGAGCTGGACACACATGCCCCGGGCGCAGGCACAAGCAACTGTTGACCGCGGTGTACATACACACATACACACATACACACATACAGACACGTGTGTGTACATACAGACACACAAACACACAGACACACGCACACAGCCACACATTCACACAGACGCAGACACACACAGACACACACACACACAGACACATGCACGCAGACACACGCAAACACGTACACAGACACACGCACACAGACACGCAGACACACGCAAACACGCACACAGACACATGCACACAGACAAACACTCACCTGGTCCACCATTGGTGCGACAATGTGCTTTGGAGACTTGAGCACATGGTGAAAGAACTTGGCACCTCCAGGCTTGGCCGACATGGCTGTTTGGTGGTGTTGTTATCGCAGCACGGAGTTGGAATGTAACTCACAAGCACAACAAATGCACACGAGAACAGCACGCATGCATGCAAACACACACGAGACAACGTGGTCTGCAATCGCGGGGTGGTACGAAATGTGACAGATAACATTCGCAAATCGTCACAACTCGCGTTTGTTGTTTGGGGTGGAAGGACTTTACACAGAGAGCATCCACACACATGGCACAGCTGCCGCTTGTGTTGTCGCTTGGTGGTGTGCTGCGCACTGCGAGTGTTGTTGGCAGGATGCGGCAGCAGCAGGCTGTCGTGTGGCCGCGAGAAGGCCGGTGGTCGTTCTTGTCGTCCTTTCAGCTGCGCTGGATGAGTGCAGACAAGGGCAGCAAGCAGCGGAGCGGCGGCGACTACCTGTTTTACGGTCCCATTCCACAAGGTCAGTGGGATGTGACTTGCGACAGGGCATCGTCTCGCACATCCTTCGTCCCATCACCACACACATGGCAGCGCATGTACGAGCACCTAATTCTTTTGGCTGTCTTTTTTTTTTTTTTTTTGCTTGCAGCATCAAGTACAGCGGTCTCACACACTCGTTTGGTGCTTTGTGTGTGTGCGTGTGGGGGGGGGGCAAACAACATTCTCTGTCTCTGTCTCTGTCTCTCTGTCTCTGTCTCTGTCTCTGTCTCTGTCTCTCTGTCTCTGTCTCTGTCTCTGTCTCTGTCTCTGTCTCTGTCTCTGTCTCTGTCTCTGTCTCTGTCTCTCCTGTGAGCAGAAGCACTCACAGCCACCTATTCAAGGAGTGGCGGTGCTGGAGGCCAGCATGTAAACAAAGGTAGGAACATGGCCACACATGAAACGGCCGTGTACACAGTGTACACTTGTGCGTGTGTGTGTTTTCGTGCGTACATGTGTGCGCGTGCATATGTGTGCGGTGCAGCTTAACCGAACAATCCCATTCACAGCTGTACGTGGCTGGGCCTGTTGGACTACTGCCCGCGTTGCAGCATAGCATGCTGCGCATCATCAACTCACTAACTCTCTCTTTGCGCGTGCGCTGTTGCACATGGCTAGTGAGCACAAAGGTGACACTACGCTTCAACGTCGACGAGGCTTACTGGCTAACGGAAGAAGCCAAAGCAGCCATCAAGACGAACGTGCGTGTTCGGATGTGTGTGTGCTTGTGGATGTGCGAATGTGTGCATGCCTGCATGACCAGTGCCTACTGCGTGTACATGCACATGCACAGTGACACGGTTCCCGCTCCAATCACCTTTGTTGATTTGCAGTTATCAACGCGCATGAATAAGCAAGGTGAACTCGTCGTGCAGTGTCAGGACACACGATCACAAAACCGGAACTACGATCTGGCTGTTCAACGCATGACCGAGGTGTGTGTGTGTGTGTGTGTGTGTGTGTGTGTGTGTGTGTGTGTGTGTGTGTGTGTGTGTGTGTGTGTGCGAACGTGCATCATATTCCCCTGTGTAGCCAGATTCTGCATGCCGCTACTGTGATGCTATCTGGACGCATAACGTGTTGGAAATGCAACTGACAGATGTGCGTGGAAGCGACCAAACAGGACAAGGAAGCATCAGCCCAACAGCAGGCCAAAGTGAAAAAACTGTCAGTCAACACCATGCACGCGTGCGTGTGTGCCCGTGTGTGCCCTGGTGGTTTGGTTCGGTGTTCCATACTATCCCCCCTCCAACCCATGCATCACATGACCGCGGTGTTTCTTGCTTGCTTGTGTGCAGGAAGCGCCAGTTTAACGAGAGGCGACTGAAGGAAAAGAAGAAACAGAGCCAGAAGAAGGCCGATCGCAAAGGATCGCTCGACTTTTAACGAAGCGGCACTGCACTCACAGTGGTGGCGTGAACAACCAAGCAAACGCACAGCAGGCAACGCACTTCATCGCGAACATGTGCGAGTGCGCTGGCCTGCCGTGGTTTCGAATGTAATGAACTGAACAGGATGTTTCGTGTTTGAAGCAGACAGGCCGACGTGGCGGCTATCCAAAGTTGTGTGTGTGTGTGTGTGTGTGTGTGTGTGTGTGTGCGCGTATGTGTATGTGGGGGGGGGGGGAGTGTGCACGTGTGTCTG
>NW_004754931.1:1455630-1468130 GCF_000188695.1 Salpingoeca rosetta | reverse complement strand
AGACGCGCGTGTGTGTTCTTGACCCATCGCTGTCATCGCCAATCACCATTCGAGCATTCTCCGCCCACGTCACGTCGCTGCCGACGTCCACATGCGCCTGGAAAGGGGGGAAAACCAAAACACACCACGTGAAGAGAGGGGATACAGCATGTGTTCAATCACGGGTTTGTTTCGAGTTGAAGGGAGACCAACCACCACCACCACCATCACCATCGTTCCCTCCACAGGTGCACGTACGCAGAACAGCGCATCACGGCTCACCAGTGCATCCTCCTCGGGAAGGGCCAGCTTGAACACATCCATGACTTTGAAGGCGAATGTGTCCGTGACAAACAGGTTCATCTTCTGCAGAAGAACGGACACGCGTGGAAGCATGCGCACGTGGGTGGCTGCCCCAAGCTGCTTCGTCTCCACAATGAGCACCTGTGCATACAAGAGGCAAGGTATCAGCGCATGGTGTGAGCTGCTGCGGATGAAACATTATGCCGCAAACTGCGCATGCAGCAACAACTCAAGCAACCAAACACAAACAAACAAACAAACAAACACAAACAAACGCACACGAACAAACAAACAAACAAACGCACACAAACAAACAAACGCACACAAACAAACAAACAAGTAAACAGTGAGGTCTTGCAAACCTTGACGGCTGACGGTTGTGGGAAGACGGACTGGGCCGGAGGGACGATGGTGAGGACGGTTGAATCTTCAGCTTCTGGCGACTGAGTGACAGCGCGGTATGGAGACCCAGAGGGGCACGATGAAGGGAGTAAGGACGGCGGAGGAAGGTAGGGTGCGTGTGTGTGTGTGTGTGTGTGTGTGTGTGTGTGTGTGTGTGTGTGTGTGTGTGTGTGTGTGTGTGTGTGTACGGCACAGCAAACGTCACCACACACGGCAGATGTGGGAACACGCGTAACCACGAGCAACACACCATCGCCAAAATTGTTGGTGAGCACAGACCTGGTTGTCCAGCTGCAAGTCCTCGAGAATGACGCGATAGACGGTGGTGTATTCGCAGTCGATGTACGTCAGCGCCAGGCCGGGGTGGGAGTGGTGGCGCAGCAGGATGGGCTCCTGGTGCCACCGCCGCATCGCATGGTGCACAGGAAACAAAGAATGCAGCAGGTAGTGTTTGAACCTGGTGAGCAACGGAGACATTAAGGCAAACGGACACAGCTCCAACATCGTCCGGTGCTCGCACGGGTGACATTCACCTTAGCACACACGCACACGCACTCAGGAATACACGCCACCAAACAACAAAATGACCAAACTAGGCAAATCAAACACCACGTGTAAATCAAACACCACGTGCGCACGTCTTCGGAAGAAACGCGAAGGACGAGATTGTGCAGATCCGCCGTCATGCTGTCGTTGATGCGGGCAGAGTCACGACCGGCAGCCAGCGCAGCGTCGAGCGTCTTCACAGCGCCAACACCAAGGCGCTCCCAGTCCTCGCCCCACTGGTTGCTCGTGTCCAACGCAAACTCCCACGTCTTGCGCGGATTGATGCTGAGATACGCAACCTCCATCGGCTGCAGGACGGGACAGGACGCAGTGGCATGTGTGAGAGGGTGCGCGATGTCGTGTGGTTGTGTGTGTGTGTGTGTGTGTGTGTGTCGGGGAGGTTACACGGGTCGAACTGACTGAAGAGGCAAGCTTCACACACGCACACCGACACCGACACAGAAACACACGGACACAGACACACACACACACACACACAGACACACACACAGACACACACACACACACAGACACAAAAACAAACACACACACACACACACACACACGCAAGAGACAGACCTTGTCGTCGACGAGGGAGAGGCCAACGCCCGTGAGCGCAACATTGAAGTACGACTGCATCTTGTGGATACGGGGCGCAAGGTCAATGTCGTTGCCGGCCTTCTTCGAGTCCCGCTCAAGACCGCTGTGGAGATGGAAACATTGGTGACATAAGTTTTGTTTTGTGGAGGCGAGGGCAATTGTGTGGGTGGCCGAGGTATGCGGGGTGGGTGTGGCGTGGCGGGGTTAGGTGGGATGAGCACAGGCGTGTGGCAGAACTAAAGCGTTGGCATGCAAACATGTGTGTGCAGAGGTGTGCACATTGAGAACACACCACATGACAACAGGCCAAACACCCGAGTAGTCACTTGCACCACATGACGCACCATGCCCGACGAAGTTTGCTTGCAAGCAATCTGTTGTCTGTGAACAGCAGCACAGGCTGCGCATTGTCGGGGAACGAGACGGCGTACACGGGCTGGCCCCTGTTCTTGCACACTTGCTTCACGTAGAACTTGCCAAACGTGTGTGCGAACGAAGCGTGGCAGTGCGGGATGCGAATCTCCATCTCCTTCTTGCCCTGATGTGCATAAGGGGTTGCAAGCAGAAACAGGGAAAAATAGATAACATACAGAGGAAATCATCATCCACATGAGCAACAGGAAAGAAGGCAGCAACCTACCACACACTTGCATATAAACATACCTGCACGAACAATCACACTCACACCCACACCCACCCACACCCACACACACACATGCATACACGTGCACGCGGATACACACGCATCGTAGTACGCAAAGCAACGTGACGGCAAGCACAAGGCATCCCACCGTGGCCTGCGGTCGAACAAAGCTGCGCTCATGCAGGACGTCCACAGCGTGAAACGGCTCTGCGCTCTCCGCCTGTCTGTACTCCACCGTCAAGTCCTTTGCTGCGCAGCGGTTCTCGATGCGCACGTCTGCGAGCCCGTCATAGTCTGATAGCGTCGCCACCATCGTCGCCTGCACACGTCACGTCGTGTACACATGCGCGTGCGTGTGTGTGTGAGTGTTCGTGTGTGTGTATGTGTGTGCGTGTTCGTGTGTGTGTGAATGTGTGTGTGTATGAATATGTGTGTAGAAACGAGAGAGTGTGTGTGGCCACAGACGTCAGCACAGGTGCGTGATTCATGTGAACAGGGGCCAAGCCATGCGCCTTATCGTCACTGCATCCGCTCACATGCACACAAATGCACAGCTATGCACGCGCAAGCATGGCATGGCATCGCCGGCGCTCACGTCTTGCGGGCGAACAGCGACGCGAATGACTCTGAATTCATTGTCACGAATCGGCGACAGGAGCGACACATCCTGCGCGCTGGCGACGGAAAACGCATTGCTCGGCTTGTCCGCATCCGGTGGCCTTGAAAACACGGGCAGAACAGCACGTGTGTGTGTGTGTTTGTGTGTGTGTGTGTGTGTGTGTGTGTGTGTGTGTGTGTTTGAACATAAGTGTGCGTGTGTGCTGTGTGAGTGGGCGCGAATGAACATAAGTGTGCGTGTGAGCATGAATGACTATCGTTCACACAAGCTTCAAGCCGCAGCCCTAGCTCTCAGCCTCGCCCACGAAGCACAACGCACGCATACAACAAACAACAACAAACCACCAAGGCAAGCAAACGAAGAAAAAAAAACCCAATGTGAGTGCGAATTGATGCCACAAACGTACAGAACGCGAAGCAAGGCTTCTTCGCGCTGTGGCCAAAATGGTACGCAGTCGCCTGGTGCGAGCTCAATCACGCCCTCGCGTCCTCTACTGCCCCGCGTCAACGACACTGCCGCCTCAGCGCACAGGACCGTGTGGGTGCTCGTGTTGTGCAGCATGAACCGCGGCACGAGCGTGACAATCTTCGTCAGGTTGCCCTGCGCCAGCGCAATGCTGGCAGCAATTTCCGTCTGGCCAACCACCTCCTCGTCGGCTGCGCCACGGGTGATGGGCAGCGTGATGGGGAACGAGTGGCCGACCGTGTCCAGCCGTTGCGCCTCAGACCACTTGCCGGAGTCCTCAAACGCAAAGCGGACCGTGGTGGACGGGCGCACGCCGAGACTGAACAGCTCTGGCTGTGTCTGTTCTGGTTTGTGCACGCGCAAAGACGGGCCCTCAAACTCGTCGCCGCGCTGGCGGTAGCGGATGGTTCGCCCGGTTTGGTTGACGATCCAGTAAGGGGCGGCAACAGTCACCAGGGTGCTGGCGCCGCGTGTGCCGGTCGACTGTGACAACACGTGCATGTGGAACTGCTCGCTCGCACCGTCAACCTCGCGCTCGCACTTGACACTCTGTTCCGTTTGCTGCTCGTGTCAAGTTCAGGACCCAGCAGGCAGACGGACGTGTGTGTGTGCGTGTGTGTGTGTGTGTGTGTGCGTGTGTGATTAAATGCGACAGCGGCATGAGTAACAGAAGGGAGCCCCGACAAGCGCAAACTAACGCAGGCATTGCAGGCTGTTCATTCAGCCGAGACGTAAGCTACCCCGCCCCCAACCTCCCATCTTGCCTTCTCAACCTAAATAAGCAATGCCTGTGAGTACGCGCAGCTGGCGCTCACCTTCTGCCACTGGCGAGGTTTGTAGAGAAGGAACGGCCCCTGCCACGCATCGTCTGGAACAAGAATGTTGCTCTCCGTGTCCTCATCATCGTTCTCGCCACCACCACTGTCACCATTGCGGTGGTCCTGTGGAGGGGCAACTGTGCCGTTGTCTGCGTGCTCCGTTGCCGCACCCTCTTTCTTCTTGACGCTGCGTGCAAACTTGGGCTTGCCCTCCATCCACGAGTGGTAGTACAGCGCCTGGACCTGGCCCGTCAGCTGTCCAATCACAGGGAAGCGCTCGCCAGCCTGCAGATGGATCGTGGTGCCGTCCAGCTCCTCGTTGTCTGCACACAACAGCTTCAGGTGCAGCGGCATTGGCAGCAGGTTGCGCACAATCAGCGGCGCCGAAAACGTGACGACGTGACAGGGGTGGCTCGCACTCGGCACGCCCGCATCAAACTTGAGGCGCTGGATGACGGCCTGGAGCGCCATTGGACCCCTGGGTGCCGTGTCGTCCGCTGCTGCGCCCTCATCGTCATTGCCAACGTCACCGTCGCCTTCTCCTTCGCCTCCACCTGGTGCTGCTGCTGTTGCCTCGCCTGTCGCTGGTTGTGTGTGGGTGCCCGACGTGGACACACTCGAGACGAGATTGGCTCCGTCCGCCGCTGCTGCCGCAGCTGCTGGGTTGCACTGGATGAACATGCGCGGGCGAGACGAGAAGCAGATGGGCTCCGGGTTCCACGCATATGCGAGGCCGGACGGGCGCGCGTGGAATCCGCGGATCGCAACCGTCAGCGGCAGGCTGGCGTGCACACGGTGTGTGAATGATTGTGGAAAAGAAGGGAGTGTGTGTGTGTGTGAGTGTGTGAGTGAGTGTGTGTGTGTGTGTGTGTGTGTGTGTGTGTGTGTGTGTGTGTGTGTGTGTGTGTGTGTGTGTGTGTGAGCGTAGTTTGTGCGTGAACGTGTATGCGTGTGAGTGGTGTATGCAGTGCGCACGTGCGTGAGTGGGCGAACATTGTATCAATCTTTGCGAGCGCTCGCGTGAATACGCCCAAAAGAACGTTGCTAGCGTGATGTGATGGGAATTGAGAGCATGGAATGCAAAACCATGCAAGACAAGATAAAACGCCCGAGTTGCCTGTACCTGAAGGTGTCGCCTGGTGCGAGCTCGCTCAATGACACCATTTGGTCGTTGAGCTTGCAGCCGATATCCAGCGGAATGTGAAGGCTGTTGTGCACCTGTGTGAGTGAGAGTGCAGCCAATATAGGCGGGGCGAATTGTGTCAGCGCGTTTTCACGATGGGAGCAAGCAACACAACTAATGTACACACATACACACACACACACGCACACACACACACACACGCACACAAAATGCATGTGACCAAAATGCAGAGATGTGTTCACCGCACCTGGAACGTGCTGTGGACGGTGACAATTTTGATGGCGCCCTTCATCTCGACCTCAACAACACACCAGAGCGTGCGCTTGCCGTCCGCCGTGGTGAGCCGGTGGCCAAACCGACCCACGCCTTCCACGTGCACACCAACAAGCGGCTGGCAGCCAGGCAAGCTGATGGTGACGCGCCGCTCAGACGAGGTCGTGCCGGCAGCGAGTGCACGCATGTACGTGCGCTCACGGCGAGTCTCTGCCGGGAACAGCAGCGGAACAGTGGCGTCGGCCTCCACAACCACCTGCTGGCAGCAAGCATTTTTTCGAAAACAAGGTGAGTGGGTGAAGAAGGCACGGAGGATTAGCCAACGAATCGAATGAGACAAACACACGGCAAACAAGCCATCGCCCACGACAGCCAAATATGACAGGATACGAAAGAACATGAAAGGGTACAAAACAAAAGCCACTCACACACATTGGGCAGGCAGGTTAGATCAACGCGCGCGCTCGCACACACACATACACATGACGCGTCGCACACACGAACACGCACACACACACACATGATGCGTCGCTCACACACACACACAAGACGCATTGCACACGCACACGTCAGCAGCATGCCACAAGCACACAACAGCGTGTTATCGTGCCGCCACCACCACCAACAGACAAGCGACCACGACCACTGACCGTGCGCGTGTCGTCTGTGATGCTTCGGTTGGGGTGGTGCAGCGTCAGCGTCATCTCATGCGCAGTGGAGTTGACAAACAGATACTCCACAAACTCGCGCTTGATGGTGACCGTCTGTGCCAGCGACGCCTCCTGCACTTCGGCTACCGCCTGGTGCTGCAGCACGGCCGCGTCGTCTTTCACGCACTCCTCCTCCCCAGCCACAAACACGCTTGACATGATCACAGAGTAGAAGGCGTTGGTGAAGTTGATCTCCAGCCGGTCCGCGGCGGTCACAACGCACAGCAGATCCGGCAGCGCGTCCGGGTGCACGCTCGTGTCGCCGGTGTCCATGTCGGCGATGGCGGTGGAGGTGAGCTGGCCCTGATCGCCTTGCCGCATGCGTACGTGCGCCTGCAGCTGCCATGGCCGCGGAGTCCGCGTGTCTGTGTCGAGGATAGGCTCGAGTACAGGCTCCCATGTTGACACGCGCGGGTTGTAAAACGCGACGGAGAGCGACAGGCTCGCCCACACGTCCAGCGGCAGCTTGGTCGACATGACGTTCTTCGCAGACACAAACAGGTCCGAGCTGAGAAGCAGCATGGGCTGGTCCTGCTTGTCAAAGTCGTCAATCAGCGTGATGTCGATGCTGCCAATCTCCACCTGCGCTGTTGAGCGGGAAATCCACTCCTCGGCCTCGCCTTCCTCCGCCATCATGTGCGCGGGGGAGAACCGTCCAAACATCAGCTCGTGCCTGTTTCCGCGCCCGTTTTCGCCCTCGTCCTCTGCTGATTCGCTCGACAGCAGCGATGACGCATCGCCATCATCCCCGCGCCTGTACGACTCGAGGTACCAGCGGTCCGTCCCAAGCAGCTGCTCCGACGTGTCCAGCGTCACCTCAGCGCGCGTGTGTGTATGCACGTCTGCCGCATCGTCATCGGCAGCTTCTGCGTCGTTGTCGTGGTCGTTGTCGACGGGCTTGCTCTCCGCTCCGAGCGCAGCCAGCACAGATAACACAATCTTCAGGTCGTTGTATCCAACGCTGTGCGTGTGCGTTTGGATGGGGAGGGGGGGGTTCGTGTGCGCGTGAGGCGAGGTGAGGGACGCGGAGAAACATGCATGGTGATTTAATCGCAGCCAAGGCAAAGGTGGGATTAGGGTGAAACACACACACAGACACAGAGACACAGACACACAGAGACACAGACACACAGACACAGACACACACACGTACAACAGAGGACAGCACACCCCACGCGAGGCCGTGGTGATGTGGTTTCTCTCGTCGGACTCACCTCATGACAATGTGGTCGAGGTTCACACCAATGATGTTCAGGTCCTTGTCCGCATCGGTTGAGTACGAAAGCTTGAGCGCACACGGCTGCAGCACTGTCACAAACTCGCGCTGGCCCCGCCACGGCCGGAGCGACGCCATGTGCAGGTTGGTCATGTTCACTGAGATGTTGCTGCGAACCTCTGCCGCAGAGTAAAACAGGCTGGCAAGAGGTGACGGTGGTGGTGGTTGGGGGGGGAAATGTTGGTGGGGAATGTTGGTGAAAGTGGTGGGCGGTGGTGAGTGCATGCACAGTGTGGTCATTGTGTGTGCGGTCGAGAAAGTGAAGTAGAGCTGTTCAGCACTCGTACACACATGCATACATACGCGCACACATGTACACACACGCACACACACCAGCATAAACAGAACGAAAACACGAATTGTGTCGACAAAACTCACTGCACGTCAAAGGCGAGGCGCAGGGCGCGGGAAATCGGGTCTGTGTGGTCCTCAACCAGTTTGGTGCACAGGTCATCCACCTCCACATACACGCGGAGCGTCGGAGCAGGCGGTCCGGCTGTGGGACACAGGCGAATGGCAGCACCGGTGAAAGGGTATCACACGCAGATCAAGAGGTACAAGTCTACATGGGCAAACAATAGAGCACACGTCACGCGTACACCCACCCACCCACACCCACACGCACGCACACACACACACACCCACACCCACACCCACACCCACACACACACACACACACACACACACACACACACACACACACACACACACACACACACACACACACACGCACACACACACACATACACGCACACACAAGCATGACGCACCAGTGTCGTCTCCGCCTGTTTCGCTTGTGTTGGCCAGTGCCACGTTCCCGCCGTCTGCTTGCTCTTCATCATCATCGTCGTCGTCATCATGGTCCTCGTCCAGGAGGTCGTCGATGCTGCGAGGAGCGCGGCTGGCTCGATCAGCATCCATGATTGCCTCCTTCTTTGTGTCACCCGTGTCCCCGCCGCCAGCAGTTGCAGTGTTGTCTGGTACCTCTGGCAAAAAGCCCACGAGTGCCATGACGAAATCCATGCACACGGTGACATCCAGGCCGCGCAGCGTCATGCGCACGCTCGTGTCACCATCAAGGACATTCGCACGCGCAACCAACATGTGCTGTTGCTGCTGCTGCTGCTGCTGCTGCTGCTGCTGTGGCTGCTGCTGCTGAGGCGTGGTCGTTGTGGTGCTCGTGGTTGTGGTCGTGGCTGTGGTGGAGCTCTTGAGCAGCGCCTTGAACTTGCTCTGTGAGTCTGGGCGTGCATCCACAATCTCCAGGCCCTCCACCTCCACGCCGGCCCGAATGGCCCCATCCGCGTCAATCTTCGCGTGCAGGTCAGACTCCTTCAGCGTCACCGTGCACAGGGGCTGTGTCTCCTTGCGCAGCAGCAGAGACACGCTCGCCAGCGTCACTGTCGCCTTTGTTGCAACGTGGGGAGGCGGTGCTGTTCCGACAGCGCCCGATGTTGTGCGAACGGCCTGGCTGATGCTGCGAGCCCGCTCACCATCCACTCCTGCACCCTCCTGCTCCTCCTCCTGCTGGCTGCGGGCGTCCGCACGACTGCTGGATGCCACTATCGCTGGCGGTGGGCGTGGTGGTTTGTGTTGGCGCGGCGTTGGCGTTCGCACGGCCTCTCGCTCCAGCGCCGTCACATCAAGCTTCTCCCGGCTGTCCTCGCCACGAATCACGTCCAGTGCGTGCTGCCGCGCCTTGTCCTTGAGGTGCTCTCGGCCTTGCTCCCCGTCAACTGTGATCACGGGCGCCGCTTGCGGTTGCCTGTGGGCACTTGGTTGGCCCGTGCCACCTTCCAGTGGCGCTTCTTCTTCGGGCAGCACGGGCTCCTCCCCCAAATTGCCTGCAAGCATTTGCATGATGAGCACGTAGTCGGCGTCGTTCAGCTCCAAGTTGATGGAGGAGATGTTGCAGGCGAGGTCCATGTCGGGCAGTTCGTGTTTCGCGTTAAGCAGGGCGCGGCGCAAACACACGTTCACGTCCACGGGGTGGATCACCTCCGTCGTCTTTCGCGCCTCGCCGTCGCCCTCGTCAAACGTGATCATGCGCATGTGCAGGTTGCTCAGCGTCACGTTCATGGTGTCCACGATGCAAAAGTCGCGCTCGGCCATCTCGGGCTCCTTTGCGATGCTGTTCGACACCTGCAGCTTGCCCAGGTCAAGCACGAGCGCGCTGTTGGAGGTGGCGTCAATCGGCACCACAATCTGCGGTGCAAGCAGCGTCACGTCCAGGTCCATCTTATACACGGCTGCGGCCTTCTCAGCCATGGTCAGCGTCGCGGGCAGGTTGCTCAGGTGCGAGAAGATGGATGGCGTCGGGGACGCTGTCCTGCTTCCCTTCCGACTCCGCCGCTTGCGACCGCCAGCACTGCCGCCGCCGCCGCGGCCCGTGGATGGCGGGCGGAGCGTACGGCTGCTCGTGCTCGTGTGTGTGCTGAGGGCCTGCGATGACCGCGGGTTGCTGGCGGTGCCCATCATTTCCCGTAGGTTCCCTGCACCTTCGCCATCGCCGCCTTCATCGCCATCGTCATCGTCATCGTCCTCGACAGCAGTGACTTGGATGCGGTGGTCCGAGCGGCGGTGCGGGCTGCCGCCAGATTGGGGACCATGCGCGTTTGCTGTGCTGCTGGTGGCCGTCGTGCGTGATGTGCTGCTGCCGCTGCTTGCAGTGGGTGGCTGGTCTGCGGTGAGAGCGCCGGCAAAGCGGGTGATGTCTGTGATGAAGCGCATGAAGAACACCACGCGCAGCTGCGCCACGTCAAGCTTGACAGTCATGTCCGGGTGGAGGAAGCTGCCGCCTTTGGCCTGCTCGTTCCACAGCATGGCGGTGGCACTGAACACCTTGTCGGCGCCAAGCACGCTCACCACCATCTGCTTGGACGGGTTTTCGCGCAGCAAGTCTGCCAGGTTGAGCTGGGCAAGCGACGCCTTGATGGCCGTGCGGTTCGCGTCCATGCTCACGTTGGCCTGTGCGCCGGCAAGCAGGAAGGACGCCACGGGCTGCTGGCGCCGCTGCAGCACCAGCTGCACAGACCCAAACGTTGCTGTCGCCTCCATGTCCACAATGCCGTCAGACGCTTCTGGACCAACCGGTGCGGCCTTGCCAGTTTGCTGCTGTGAGGTGGCAGTGGCATCCGAGGAAGGATAGCTTGCTGCTGCTGCTGTTGCTGCCGCCGCCGCTGTGGCTGCCTGGCTGTCACCACTGCTTTCCTCCGCAACAGTGGCGGGTGACCGGGTTGATGGCGACGGCACGGTGGTGGACAGGCCCTGTTCCTCCAGCACCGCCTCCGAAGCAGCGGTGGCACTGGCCATGGTGGTCTGCGCCCATGCGAGCACAACGCGGAGCGACTCCTGGCGAACCGTCAAACGGAGGTCACCAACGTCCACCTTTGCCGACGCCTTGATGCGATCATGGTCCTCCGCAAACAGCGGTGACTCTGGTGGGCACGCGGTGTAGTACACGCTGATCAGCTTGTCGGCTGCTGGTTCGTACGCAATGCCAGGCAAGGGTGTCCGTGGGTTTGATTCCAACAGGAGCGCACGCTGTGTGCCGGGGGCTTCTCCATCAGCTTGGCTGGAGGCATCACTCTTCTCGTCCTTTGCTTTGTCGTCGTGCGCCGTCTTGGTCTTGGTCTTGGTCTTCTTCTTCTTCGTGTCGCCCTTCTTGTCCTTCTTCTCGCCCTTGTCCACCGTTGACTTCATCGTCGTCGTCTTCTTCTTCTTGTTGTGATCTTTCGCTGCCGCGTGCTGCGACGCATTTGCGTCATCACCACCAGCACCGTGGCTGTCATCGGAGTGGTGGGCAAGGTGATCAACAATGTCGATGCCTGCAAGCGAGAGCTCTGCCAGCATGTCTTCGCGTTGCCGAAACCGGTCCAGCGACAGGTTGCGAATATCCAGCGTGAGCAGCTCTCTGCCTGCCGTCCCCACAACAGCTGATGACGATGATGACGATGTTGTTTTTGTTGCTGTGGCTGTTGATGATGGTGCTACTGCTGTTTGGGGTGCTATCTGCTGTGCGGGCACTGCTGCTGCTGCTGCTGCGCCGCCGCCGTCTGTGCTGGTATCGACCACCGTCACGCGCATGCGAGCAATGGTGAATGTGCCCTCAATGACGACATGCCGGGCGAGTGCGAGCTCCAGCTCCTCCTCTGTCATGGCCGGCGGCTGCTCTTCCCCTTCACCGCTGTGCGCGTGTGAAGACGACGACGCACTGGAGACGTCCATCATGCTCCCACTGCCTTCGTCGCACGAGAAGAACTCATCATCCGTGTCCTCTGCGCCGTGCGAGGACGCGTAGGGGGCGTTGCTGCCGCTGACCGCTGTGGGCGCCCGGGCCCGCGGTGTCAGCGGAGACGCCCCGCCAGGAGCACGCGGCGATGCGGCATGTACACGCGATAGCGCCCGTCTGCGCGCCAGCGCTGCCTTGTTCTGCTGCTGTTGTTGTTGCTGTTGTTGTTGTTGTTGCTGTTGTTGTTGTTGTTGCTGTTGTTGTTGTTGCTGTTGTTCAAGGGCAAGCTGGGCTGCGTCGGGTTCAGGCTGTGGCGGCGCAATGACGGCGAGCAGCTCCATCAGCTGAATGTAGATGGCATCGGAGATGTACACGTGCAGCGAGGGCAGGTGGCCCTCAAACTTGCCTCGCGCATACTTTGGGTTGTTCTGCTGCACACATTGGAAGAATGCAAGGTCGAGCGTTGTCGGGGCGAGCAGGTGATGTGGGGT
>NW_004754931.1:1438130-1450630 GCF_000188695.1 Salpingoeca rosetta | reverse complement strand
AACACCGACCCCAGCACTAACACACCAACCCCAGCGGAACTATCAAAGAGGCTCGGCAAGCACAGCACTAGCGCTGTCAGCTGGTGCACGACCTGCAAGTTGTTGATGATGGAGGCAACAAGCTTCTCTGTGAAGCTGGCCTTGGCCTTCTTCTCTTGCTCGGTCATGTGCGCCTGCTTCCACTCCTCTTCCCAGACAGCAATGGCAGAGTCTTTACGTGCGCGCTCGTTCTTGTCGTGCACATCCTTGCGAAACGGTTGGTCCAGATTTGGGCCGACAACAATGAAGATGTTCTCCACCTGCGCGATGACAGGCTTGGATGGTGTTGGGAAGAGGTGCTTCCACGGTATCTTCAGCCTCAGCGTGCCCACATACCCTGTGAGTGGCGGGTGCAGCAGCGAGTCATAAGCAGCGAGTCACAAGCAGCAAAAACGTTTGTTCGGATGTTCATGTGAGCAACTCGGGGATTTGTTGGTTTGTTTTGTTGTTTTTGGGGGAGGGGGAGGGGTGGCAAGGGCGAGCATGTGGAAGTGAGTGCGCTGTGCTGCCTGTCGCCATACATCGCGTTCAGCAATGTTGAGCAGGAAGCAGGCCGTGAGTGGGGTTGCGCAGAGCAGCATGCGTGCGGTCAGTGGGAAACAGTCAACGACCTTTGTGCAGCTGCACTGGCAGGTCCAGGTCAGCCAGGATGGTGCTCTTGAGCTTGAGGTCATGCAAGACAATCTCCCCCTTGAGCACGCCAACATCCAGCTGGTCTGCATCAAACCCTTCCAGGTATGGGCTGCATGGAGGCATGCAATCAACACGCAAGGGTTAGTGCGCACGCATACAGTGAGGAGCTCGTACTTCAGAGACAGGCACACACACACACACACAGCGACCATATCACACTGGCTTGGCAAAGTGAAAGCCTTCCTTGATTCCTTTGCCAGAGCTATGAGAGCCTTCCCTTCTCCCCTTTCCCCTTGATAACATCAATCCCTCAATCGACCATTGGGAAGAACTCACGCCAGATGCTGCTTGAGCGTCTTCGTCAGCAGGGATTGCAACACTGGCACATGAAGCAGCAGCAGGAAGCAATGCAATGGTGCGAACGTGAGCGAAGCAAACACAGTAAACAGCACACACACACACACACGCACACACGCACACACGCAAACACACACACACGCACGCACACACGCAAACACACACACACACACACACACACACACACACACACACACACACACACACACACACACACAGCCAGAATCAAGCTGGGCAGGCATGCGTGTGGGCACGGTGGTCGCTGCTGCTCATCATCATCTTCATCACCACCACACAACTCACTGCCTGCTGCTTGCGTGCCGTGCCGTGCCGGATGAGCTGGTCGCGACAACACAAAAAGTGTAAATAATGAGTCATCATACTTGTGCCTGTCAAAATTGACAGCAAGGCGGGGTTGTGAATAAACAAAAAATATTCTGGTGGGATTGTTGTTTGTTTTTCCCCACGGCTGTTGCCCCTAGCTCTTGTACCCTTGCCCGAAATTGTTGTAAACGAGTACCCACCCCCCTGCCACAACACGCATTATTCTCTCTTCTTGCGCTCTCCCCCTTCTCCTTAGTCGCCCACCGTGATGATGACGACGACGACCAAGGCACGCAGCTCAGGTGCTGCTGTGATGATGGCTGCAACCTGTGTTGTGCTGGCGATCGTCGGCATCTCGCTGATCCCAATGTCGGCAGCCACGACCGTCTGTGATGAGACCACCCTCGAAGCAACCTTTGGCCGCATGCCTCCCTTTATGGCCCACAACTGCAGTAGTGTCGAAGCGAACGCCGTCTGCGTTGTGTCGTGCAATGCAACACAGCATGTTGCGGGCGCATCCACAACCCTCACATGCCACACCACCACCCACTTTCTGGGCCAGCTTCCGTTGTGCCAAGGTATGTGGCCGTTTTGTTTGTTTATTCTAATGCGCACAGCACATGGCTGATCGAGCAGTTTGCATATATGTGTGTATGCGTGTGTGTTGTGGTTTCATGTTGGGCATGTTGCGTTCAACACACAATCGTGGCGCGTTGCATTGTTCTCTGAAACGACATACGCTGACTTGGGCAACTACATCATCCCCTGTGCTCATCCCCTGTGCCTGTTTCACTAACCATCATTGTGTATACTTACAGAGAAGCGCCCACGCATCGAGGCGATGGATGCTTCCTTTCGCCTGGCCGTGTATGACAACGACGTCGTGGAAGTTGCGTATTTGACCGACGACAACACCCCCAACAACAAGTGTGTGTGCGCGTGCGTGTGTGTGGTGGGGGGGGGGGGGTTGAGACACTTGTGATAGTTGTGGTGTGAATTCACATCAATTTGGCGAAGCGTCTGTCCTGCTGTGCCACGTTGTTCTGTGTCCTTGTGGCAAGGTACGGTTTGCACCTTTTTCAGCGCTCACCTCCAAACAATCAAATCCACACCGATTGAAGGTCCGGTCGCCTGCTGACAAACGTGGAGATTGAGGATGCGATCGCAGAGGCGCTGAGCGTGGACAAGATCACACGTCCTGTGACGGAAATCATCGCTCACAACATCGAGAACGATGGCGGCATCAGCACCATCGTCCAGAACATGATTGATGCCAGCTCCCCAACAAGTGCGTGCGTGCATATGCCACGATGCCTGCCAACACACACACACACACACACACATATGTTTGTGCATTACAGCTTAACCACTCACGTTTGGCTTCGCCTCAGATACATGGTTGACACACTCATCGCGAATGCAATGATTTTGCCCTTGGCGCTCGCAGGCGATACACTCTCGGACTTCTTGACGGCCACCGCTGCTGCGGTTGGTTTGAACTGGTTGCGCTTCAAGCGGCCTATGTGCTGTGTGCGCACACCTGCGCTATGCTTCCTTGCACTTTGCGATACGGAACTTTGATCTCACTTACATTCCTGGGTGACAACAATATGTTTGCGTGTGAAGGTTGATGAAGGCGACGTCTCTGTCCTCAAAGTGCTCCGAGATGAGGCGACCGCACTTGAGACGCGACTCTCAGGCGACGTTACTGATGCGACCAACGCTGCAGCTCGCTGCCTCACAACTTGCCCTGCAGGTGCGTTCGTTTCTTTATGCATGGATGCTTGCGTGTGTGTGTGTGTGTGTGTGTTCGTGAGAGGGTGTCGATGGATGAATGTCCATAATCCACTTCACAACTGGCTCGGTCGCTTCAAGGCTCCCCACTCTGGCATCAACACACGCACGCACGCATGTGCTCACGTGTATACACAACATACATGGACCGCAGGCCAGTACGTGAGTGCATGGTGCACAGAAACCCAAGCCAACCAGTGCTCGCCTTGCCCCGATGGCTTCTACAATGATGGCAACAACCTGGACGGCTCATGCAAGCCCTGCGCTTGCTCAAGCGGCATTGTCACACAGTGCCGCAAAGATTCTCCCCCAACATGCGAGCGTGCGATTCAAGTGGTACGTGACCATGGCCAATGATCAGCGCCCCCCCCCCTTCCCGCCTCGTCAACCGTACTACTTTGTGATGTGATGTCAAATTTTCTTACCCCCGCTCCCAGCTCACTGACACTGTTGCTTCTTTGGCTTACCGGTTTGCAAATCGCTCGATAACAGCTTGGCTGGGACAACAATGGCTGCGGAGCAAACCAGTGGTATGTGGACGGCAATGGCGACAACCCCTTTGGCGGTGAGACTCATCTGCCTGCTGTTATCCCTGCATGCGTCAGCCAGCAGCTGTTGCTCACGGACATGACCTGCGCTTCGCCTGCGCAACCCTTGCGTGTGTTGTCGCATCCTCATCGTGTCCTTGCGGGTTTTCCAACAGCCGGATGCTGGTCTTCCACGACCCACTCTGGCACGTACTTGCGGGCCGACAACGGTGACAAGGACAATTTCAACGTCTACGCTCGCTCGCGCGTGAAGCTGGTTGCCGGGACTTACCGCTTCTTCTGTGCGTCATGGAGTTTCGACAGAGAGACAAAGAGAGCGTGTGTTTGTTTTTCATGTGTGTGTGCATGTGTGAGTGTGTGTGTGTGTGTGTGTGTGTGGGGGGGGTGATGGAGACAAGGGAGCACATGCGTGATTCGGTTGGGCTGGCTGTTGAAGAGCACAAGATATCGTGCCAGCGTACGTCTGCATGTCTTCCCTCGTGTTTGTTCACCACCACGAACCCTCTCAAACATGTCCCTTGGCAATCGCCATGACCACAGGCCATGTGGATGACAAGTGCTGGATCCGTTATCGCAAATATGGAACCAACGACGGGATGACTACGATCATTGACGTTCGTATCGCATGCAGCGCTTCAGTAGCATCACGCTTTGTCGTTGTGTGCTGTTTCTGACTGGCGTACAACACCCATAACACCACTGCGCACCATTCCCTTGCATCCTTTGAACTTTGCTCATAAGCTTCCTTTGTACCAACTGCTTGCATCATGTTTCGTTGTTGTGTGCTGTTTCAACAGGGAGGCGGCCAGTGCTGCATTAGCCGAGAAGCGACGGTTTCCCTTGACGCCGGAGAGTATGAAATGGAGTTCCAAGCGTTTGAAGAAGGTGTGTTGTGCGACGTTGTTGCACTTGCCACATGAACATGCTTGTCCCCAACACGAGCCGTGGCCAATGGCGTTGTTGTTGCATCATTTCATGCACCTTTGTTTTCCCTCGCCATGCTTCCCAATTGAATGTGATGTTAAGTCAAAAGCACCTCTATCACTATCTCACACACGTTCGGTTGCGACTCTGGCATCCTCACCGACCTCTGTGTCGTTGCAACCACCAGTGGTTGGCTTCCTCATGGAGTTTTACTTCGACGCCACGTTCACGCCAGTCCCAACGGTCTGAGCAAAGCGCATTTGCTGCGAAATGAGCTGTGAACTTGCCATGTGTTGTATCACATCCATGGTAGCCCACAGCAAGGACCTCATTGCCAACCCGCCGTCCGTGCCCGTGCTTTCATTTTGTTTGTTTCATCCATTCATGCTTTTGTTGTGCCACGTGGTGGGTTGTCGAGAGAGTTGCGGTACTGCACCCATGGTTTGGCACCGTTCGCAGTCGCTATCTGCTTTGATGTGATCGTGTACGTTTGGCACACTACGCGTTATGCATGCTTTCAACCTGTTTCGTCCTGGCCAGTCCTGTAGTTTATGGTTCTCTTTCTCCCTCTCTCTGTCCCCCCGTTCCCCAACCGTCCTGCATGCCCATCTTGGGGGTTGTCATGTCATGTCATGTCAAGTTTCGCGTCTGGATGAGCCCCGCTTCAGTGCCACTTGTTGCTTGGCATCTTCACTGACCACTCATGACCCCACCCCCCTTGGTTCAAGTTGCCATGGTTGTGGCACACACTTCTCAACCTATCTTCACAGACTTGCGCTGATAAAACCGGTTTACACGAACATAAGCGAGGAAGAGGTTGTAAGATAACACTCATAGTCACGCGGCGTGCATATGAAACAAAAGCGTTGCTCTGTTTCACGCGGCTGTTGCATGACACACACACACACACACTCACACACACACACACACACACACAAAAGAGGCAGAAGACAGTCACATCACTCCTAAACCCCACAGCTCCAATGATATGATGGCAGCACAGAGGTGGAGGTGGCGGCTGTTGTTCAGAGCGTGGATGAGCCCCCGAACTCGCGATTTGGGCAGCAGCACGGCGCGACAAGGGACCACACCAGCAGGCCCCACGCGCACCATGACAGCAGCAGCTGCGCCCAGAACGCCATGTTGGTCTGGTCAAGCATGTACACGTCGTTCGTTTGCTGAACGCGATGACGGTGGATGGGGAACGGTTGTGGTTGTGGTGTGTGCGTGTGATTTGCCAACGGTGTGTAAGAGTTCAATGTGAAAAATGGCGCAACATGGCAGAAGCAAGACACTGATGATGTCCACGACACGCCCACAGACAGGTGCATGCACGCACTTCAACGCACGCTGTCAGACAGACAGACAGAAAGACAGACAGATGACCCTCGATGCAGTCCCGCACACACAGACACACACACACACACACGCGCGCGCGCACACACAAAACACGCACACACAGACACACAGACACACACTTTGGCATGCAGGTTCACCTTGAAATTGTTCCAATTTGTGATGACCATGGCGGCGTATGTTGCCGCGAGAATGAACGTCAGGTGAAATATCGGGTACGAGTACTCCTGCATGGGCGCATGCAATCACCAAGTTAACATGACGTGACGCAACCCAAGTTGCCACACACCACCACACACGTACCACGTCAAGGCAACAACGGGCTGCACAGCAACGCAACACGACATCATCCGCCAATGACAAATGGAGCACCGGTGCAAAGAACACGCAGTGGCACCATACCGGTGACGCTGTCTTGGCCGCTTCCTCGTCTTGCTCTTCAACGTAGACCTGTAGCAGAACGATCAAGACAAGTTGAAAGAGGGACAAGGGCAGTTCTTGTTTTGGTACGCACATGTTTTCGCACGCGGGTGTGCACGCAAATGAATCATAAACGAGTCTCAAGAGCATGCGCACACACAGTTAACAGTATCACGTTATACCTGATTCCACTTTGTCCGGTCTTCACCAGAATATGCGCTCTCCTTCTGGCGATTGCGCCGACCTATGTTTGTATGTGTATGTATGTGAGAAGGGGGGGGGCAAAGGCGTATGTATGCATGTAGTGTGTGTGTGTGTGTGTGAAGGTCAATGTGTGCGTGTGTATGAAGTGTGTGAGGGTGATGATGTGTGAATGCTATCCACTTCAATCCACGCGGAGGCAAGAGCAGTAACTCCTGCACGGGCAAATCGTATTCCTGCAACATCACCACCCCCATCCCCTTCCCACCACTCAGCCCCAGCAGCCGCAACCGACCAGCGTTGGTGACGTGCCACACGATGATCATGAACAGCAGCGCCATGCCCGTGTAAATCGGCACATTCTGTTGGAGGAGCAGGGCGGGGGCGGGGGGAAGCGAGGGTGTGTGTGTGCGCGCGCGTGTGTGTGTGTGTGTGTATGTGTGTGTGTGTGTGTGTGTGTGTGTGTGTGTGTGTGTGTGTGTGTGTGTGTGTGTGTGTGTGTGTGTGAAGGAGTTCATTGCATCCCATCGACGGTGTGGCGTCCAAAGTGCAATGTGGGCAAGACATAAGCGAGTGCGGGTGGCTTAGCTCTGCACCGCCACCACCAGCAAACGCAATGCTTCTTGTCTCATCAGTTCTACAATCACCAACAGCGTCATCACCACCACCACGTGACACACCTGAGCAAGTGCCGGGTTTGAGAAGTTGTTGCAGTCGCCATCACCAATGGGGCGGCTGCTCAGCGCACTCCACACCAGATAGGTCTGGCTGTTGTTGTTGTTGTTGTTGTTGTTGATGTTGTTGGTGGGTGGTGGTGGTGGTGGTGGTGGCGGCGTGGGTTTGGGATGTAAGACGGGTGATAAGGGATGACACGTGATGCATGATGGTAAACGAAGAAATACTCCATAAGAAACGTTTCGCACACACATGCACTTGTAGGTACAGGCTGCTTCAACTCACAAGAACCCGAGGAGCGCAACCTGGAGCACACCGGAGGACTCGTTGTACTCTTGCACCTGTGCATGTGGTAGAAAGAGAGTTGGTCATTGTGTGAGAAAGCACGCAAGGAAACAAGAGGTGCATGCGTGCCTAACACGCACTACACTACACTACACTACACTACACTACACTACACTACACTGCATTACATTCCACTCCACTCAACACATACACACGCCGGGGGTGTTTCGTGCTGCGCGACCTTTGGCAGGACGGATGCGACGAGCGCGAGCACAAAGAGGATGAGGTTAAAGGCGATGACAAACTTCTGCAAGTCGCAGCCTGATGCCTCCGTGAAGCGCAGAAACATAAACACCTGGCACCAATCGCATGAATTGTGGGTGGATATGTGGACCCAACGAAGGCGGTGTTTCGAGCTCATCAGACAGACAGGCAGGCAGGCAGACAGACAGACACACACACACACACACGCACAAACACACACACACACAGGCGTTTGTTCTTCAGGTTGCATGCGTGTGCTGGGCAGGTGCAAGCGCCAAAGCAGCTTTGCTTGCCCATGTGTTCCCATGGACATACAATCAAATCGAACCACATCGGAACAGGGTGCACACGTCCAACGTACGGTGAGGATGATGATGGCGACGAGAAAGGCGACGGTGAAGAAGAGCAAGCCACACGTGTACGCGCGGCTGTTGTCCGCCCGCTGACGCCACGTCTCTGCCCACGTGTATGATCCACCTGGCATCGCAGCGGGGGTAGGGTTAGGGTGTGGGGTACATGTGCAATGAAGGTGGTGTCGATGATCTAATCCACTCTCATGGCCAGACAAGAGCTTTCTTGACGCAATCGTCACAGGCCCAGACACACAGACAAAAATGAAATGAAAGCCAACACACCCACACCCACACTTACAGACACACACACACACACCCACACCCACCCCACACACACCACCACACACCACCACCACACACACACACACAACACACACCACACACACACACACACACACACACACACACACACCACCACACACACACACACACACCACCACACCACCACACACACACACACACACACACTCTCTCTCTCACCGAGGAGGACGATGGTGTGACCAATGACAAAGACGATGGCGCCGGCATAACACGCGTAGTAAAAGGGGGCGATGGAGCCATCTGGGATGAAGAAGCATGCAACCACCAGTGCAACCAGAACCAGGAACTTGACGGGCCACCAGCTGCCGAATGACAGCATCATGCATGCACACACGCAAGCACATGGGGTGAGCACGGCAGAGGATGATGGAGATGGAGAGGGCTGCACATGGTGCAATGCCATCACCAGCCAGCGCCTGACATGAACCCATCAATGCACAGCACACATAAACGCACACACACACACACATGCACGCACACGTGGCGATGTTCTTTCACACACAGACACACACAGACACACACACACACACACACACACACACACACACACACACACACATTTACGGACGCACAGACACAGCCACCTCTCGTGCGCGCCCACCTTGAATGGATGGATCCTTGGACGTCATTGCGGGACTGGGAGCCAATGGTGCATAGCAACAGCAGGCTGTGGAAGAACACAACGCCTGAAGGAGGTGCGACATTGTGATTTCCATGCCAAAGATGCTTCCACCACATGTGCACGATCCACAAGCACTTTGCACAAAAGTGTTTCCGTTCATGCAAGCTGCGACATGCACACACACGCGCGCGCGCGCGCACACACACACACACACTCGCTCTCTTTCATACATACCGAGTATGACACGAAGCGTGGCCATGGCGCCAAGGCAGGATGCTTGGCCCGGTCCACCACAATTGAAATCGAACACCGCATCTGTGGAGTTTGCTGCCTTTTCAAGAGCAGTTCGCATCACATCCGACTGCAACCCACATACAGCCGCACGAGCACAGGCACACATACAGAGCACACACGCATACACGCGCACACATACAGAGCACACACATGCACACATACACAGACCACACACATGCACAGACCACACACATGCACACATACAGAGCACACACACACACACACAAACATGTAAGCCTGTCGTTGCTGAGGTGCTCTATTCTCACAACGATCCACGGCGAACCAACGCATATTATCATCGCAGCACGCGTGGCACGCGATGTACACACCTGCATGAACCAGGCGACGGAGATCGAGAGAAGGAAGAGAACGGCATACACGAGACGCACGCCAGCGCTGGACAGCATCCTGCACAGACCAACCGTTGGCCCAGAGAAGCATACACACGCGCGAGTGCAGCAAAGCACAAACCATGTCGTCAGTCGTGAGCGCGAACAAGTGGTCTCACAGCCCCACATGGCAACCTCACCACATGACTCACCCGGAGGAGGTACTGGGTAAACTCAAACCACCGCACGTACCGAATGCCGGCGCAGCAACACGAGCACGCTGCACACGCAGCGCACTCAAGTGCACAACACAGCACCATTGACGCAGACGGAGGGAGGAGGGAGGATGTGGTGGGTGCTTGCAGACAGACAGACGGCGGGGATGTGGTCAGGCAGGTGCACAGCAGACAACGCAGCAATGAGGTCCTCCGCGCATCCGTTGCCAAAATTTATGGTGTCGTGCTGGAATAACGGATCTGATTGTGGATTGTGAGTGGACAACAGTGATGATGCAGGCCGCGCTTGCGCTGGTGGGGCAGGTGTTTGGTGTGGCCGAGCCACTGCGGTTTGGCGTGGTTGGTGGCAGTGAGGGGGAGCGCAAGGAGCATGAGGTGCGGCTCGCGCAACTACGAGAGGCAGTGGACACGGCCCTCTCTCAGAAGCCCGCTGCAAAGCGACTCCTCGTCCAGTTTGCCTCGCGTAAGCCGGTGCTCGCTGCTGTCGTTGCGCTGCACTGTGTTGCGCTGCATGGGGGTGCTGCATGGGATGCTGCGTTACCTTGCGTGTCGTCGCCGTCGCACAAGGCACCTCCTCCCCCCTGATGCGCCTTTCTACACAACCAACCCCCATCGCGGCCATGCAAATGCTCACACCGCAATACTTGCTTCCTCCGTGTCCTTGCGTGTCCTGTTTTCGTAGATCACATTCAGCAATCTCTGGTCAAGTCACTGGACGTGTCACGGCTGGTCGTTCTGGGATTGGACAGCAATGACACCGACACTGCGGGGATTGATGCTGCGCTATTTCAAGAACGCGAGCGCGCATGTCAATCATTCACAGCCTGCGTCACACGGCATATCCAGTCGCTTCAATCGGCCTTTGCCAACCACAGGTCAGTGCCTGCGAAGGGCGTGTGCCGCTCGCCAGAGCTGGGTTGTTCGAATTTGAATGCAAGTACGCGCTCCCATGTTGTTACATCTACTCCCATGTTGTCAAATTTTCTCACACACACAGGCACACCTGCACACTTACACACACACACACACACACACACACACACCTGCACACTCACACACACACACACACACTCTCTCTCTGACACATACATCTGCTTGCACTAACACTTGCACTCGCATACGCTCATGCGCAAACATACACACATATATGCGCATGTGCAGGGCTGTTGCGGATGAAGCTATGGAAACGGCATTATTGCGCGTTCAGGCTGGGTTGTCACTGCTGTTCCCGGTGTCCACGTACAAGGACCTTCAGGCAGTCCACGTTCACATCCTCTGGGGTGCGTGTCTGGCTGCATCAGCTGGCGCAAGCATGCCTCGCCTGTACCTCTTGTTGAGCCGTTCATCTGTTGGCTCAAAGCGTCTCTGCTGCCTTTGTTGCACACGCACACAGAAACTGAGAAGGAGGGTGGCAGCGGCAGTGATGATGAAGATGAGGACGATGATGACGAGCGCGAAGGGGGTGATGCGGTGTCCAAGGCGCTCCGTAGCGTTCCCACGCCCACGTTGAATGCCTACCTCCAGGCCGTGCATGCATTGCTGGCGGCGTGTCGGTTGGATGCGGTCATCACGCTGCCCGTGCTCAAGGCCGTCGCCATCACCGTCATCAACAGGTCAGCGAGCGACCGCTTTCGCGCACGCGCGTGTGTGTGTGTGTGTGTCGACGCACGAGCACGACACTCATAGATGCAAACATACGTAAACACACGCAAACACACACACACACACACACACAAGCTTGTTCTGCACCGGCCATTAGAGCACACCAAGTCATGCACCTGCACCCCACTCACCACTGCACGTATGTATGTGTGTGTGTGTTGTGCGACAGGAAAGTGCAGCAGCGCTGCGCCGAGGAGTATGAGGACGAGATGCTGCCGGATCTCCTTGCGTGGCACGATGCCGTCATTCAGCCGTTCTTCGCGGCCTTTGCGCCGCCATCAGCAACAAACAACACAGCACGTGAGCACTGAATGATGATGCATAGTGTGTCAGTTACCGCACATGTCTCAGTTGTGGACGTTCCTGTGGAAGCGGATGAAATGAACACGCGGTTGTGCTCGTGTTCCCACGTGGATGGATGGATGGATGGATGGGAGCTTGCGTGCATGGGGAAGTGGAAAGATGGAGGGTGTATGTTCTGCATCTTTAGCGTTTGTCCACACCACCACGCCGTCGCATCACCCTTCACCCTTTGCCCCTGCCACCTCCCCTCTTCTCCCCCTTCTCCCCCCCCCCCGCTTCGCCAGACGTACAGCGGGAGATGCGACTCGAGGTGTACAAAGCCCTGGGGACGCTCAGGGTGGCCGAGCTGTTTGATATCATCATTGAATACCCGTCCTCCCTGCCTGCCATTCGCGACATTAAGAAATGGTGCGTGGGTGTGCGTACTTATGTCGCGCGTGCTGTGTTTGTGTTTGTGTGTGTGTGTGTGTGTGTGTGTGTGTGTGTCTGTGCATACTTGCGCACTATGTTGTGTGTTTGGTGTGTTCACATGTCTATTTCTCTCTCTCTCTCTCTCTCTC
>NW_004754931.1:1417633-1432354 GCF_000188695.1 Salpingoeca rosetta | reverse complement strand
GTGTGAGTGTGTGTGTGTGTGTGTGTGCGTGTGTGTGTGTGCGTGTGTGTGTGTCAGAGAGAGTGCGTGTGTCAGTGTGTGTGTGTGTGTGTGCGTGGGACTGGCAAGCACAAGCAGGCAGTGTGCCAATGGCTGCCGAGAAGCGGCAGCACGTGTCCACCTGCATCGTCGTCACATCACCTTGTCGGCGGGAGAGGAAGCGAAGCGCTGCAATCTCGGCCTGGGTGATTCCGCCCACGAAACACACGACCGTCACCGGCAGCCGCTGCTGCGACTCGTCGCTTGCTACAGGTGGGTAGGAAGGGGGATATGCGTGAGTGTGTGAAAATGTGTGTGTGTGTGTGCGTGATTGTGCGTGATTGTGAGTTTGTGTGTGTGTGTGTGTGTGTGTGTGTGTGTGTGTGCGCGTGATTGTGAGTTTGTGTGTGTGTGTGTGTGTCAGTGTGTGTGTGAAATTGCGTGAACAGGTGCGAAAATGTAGGAGCAAGGGTGCATGGCGCTAATGTATTTTCACCAGAACACATGTTCTTGACCGATCATGATTGTGATGTTGAGATGTTTGCAAGGAATTCAACACAGTGTACAAATTGTGTCAGCCGCGACCTTTTGGCTGCAGTCCCGGTGGGAGCGGCTGACGCCATTCGTCGTGTGGGCCAGGCATCAGCTTCAGCACCTGATGCACAGCAGCAACCGGGGTGTGAGGGCGTGTGAGGTTGGAGCGAGAGAGAGTGTGTGTGCGTGCATGTGTGTGCGTAAGCAGATGTGAGAAGGTGGATGTGGAAGCGCAACTGCATGTGGATGAAGATATGGATTGTTGGGTGCGCACGCGGGTCATACCTCGTCCTTGGTTATGAGCCCAGTCCTGTCAGGCTTGACGAGCTCCTCCACGACGCGAATGCTGACGGGAGCACCAATACAATTGCAGCATCCGGCAGACATCAGTGTCAACGATGAACCAGCGAGCGACCGAATACATCGAACCAGTGAACGAGCGAATTGCACAACCGACGGCAACGCAGCCGAGAGCAAATTCACGCAACCAGACACGCACACCAAGCAAGCAACCAATCATCCACAGCCCCAAACCTGAGAGGTGCGTAGCCCATGTAGGTAAAGTGGTAGTCGTCGAGCTGCGAATCGTCATCTGGAACGTCCTCAATCAGCCGGAACTCCCGCGACAAGTGCGGAAACGTCGCCCGCTCCTATCCACATATGCGCATGGAGGAGATGTGCACGTGCGCGCACGCGAGAGAGAGAGAGAGTGTGTGTGTGTATGCGAATGAGAGAGAGTGTGTGTGAGTGAGTGAATGTGTATCGATGTATCGATGTGTGCATGTAAGAGTGCGAACGTGTGTGTATATCCGTATTGAGAGGTGTCTGAGTGTGCGCTGTGTCACAAGCTGCTGCGGCTCGTCATCGTGTCTGTATGACGAGCCAAGCCACAGACACGCATCTGAGCATGACAGAGCGAACAACACTACAGCTGCCACGCACCGGGTTGTGGGTTGTGAGCAGTCCAGCCTTGGTCAAGTTGTCGAGCGTCAGCACAAAGTCTGACCCGTACGTCTGCAAAATTTCACGTCTAAGCAACGCAGCAGCGCACAATTCAAAGCATATGGGCGAGTGTGTGTTGTGAGTGGGAGGGATGAGGAGGGTGCAGAAATAGGAGGCGCTCCTCCATGTGTATGTGTGTGTGTGTGTGTGTGTGAGCCATGTGCACACTGACACCCAAGTACACTCATGAGTGTAAATGAATACGCGTTGACAGACCTGAAGAAATCGAGCGTGGACTGCTTGAGCCCACCATTGACGAGGGAGCGAAGGCACAACAGCCGCAGCACCTGCCAACATACACGCTTGCGTGAGACTGGTACATGAAGAACGCCAGGCCACACTTGAATGTTCCATCTCATCCTTTGGAACTAACGACGTCGATGTCTTGGCTCCACACACACAACACTAGACAACACAACACAACACAAGACAACACAACACTAGACAACACAACACTAGACAAGACAACACAAGACAACACACAGCACAATTGGGGCCGGCGGAGGACCTTTGAGAGGGGCTCAACGCGGCCAATGCAGTCCTCGATGTACGCCATCTCCGCATCGCCGCCGCGCTTGAAGAACGACGGCATCTTGAACATGCGGCCCTGCGACTGGATGCCCAGGATCGCCTGTGTGTGGGGTGGTGGTTCATGGGTAATGGGTGATGGGTGATGGGTGATGGGTGATGGGTGATGGGTAATGGGTGATGGTTGATGGGTGGGTGTCTCAACGGTGCTCAGGCACCCGAGATTGATGGACGAGTAGAGCACACAGCATGAAGTGATGGTAATTGTTGTGTGGGGTTGTTGCGCGTGAACAAGCTTGCACGTACGTGCTGCGTGTGGTAGTTTTGCATAAACTCATCCGTGGTGAGAATCTTCTTCAGTTCCGTCGCAATGTTCGTGTGAATGGGCAGAAACTTCTGCTCAGCCTGTTGTTTGCAGCGCAATCAAAAAAATAAAAAATAGGTGCGTGTGTCACAAAACAACATTGAACGTATGCGTGTGAATACAACATAAAGCCCCGCAAACACGTTCAAGCAGCTGAGCGCGCGCGCGCGCACACACACACACACACACACACACACACACACACACACACACACACGCACGGCGCGCGCCACGCATCGGAGATGCAGCGCAGCTCATGCAACGCAATGATGGCAGTGGGAATGCGGTGCCAACCTTGATGTGATGCAGCTTAGACGAAAACTGCGCCATGCGCGTGAGCTCGTTGAGAGAGCCCTTGCCCTCGCTGACATCCTGTCGCAGCATCTTGGAGCGGCGGGCAAGCAGCGGGCCAACCTGTAGCCAATGAAGTCCTCGAAGGTCGTTGAACAACTGCAGCAGCCGACAGCCGACAGCAGCAAGTAGCATGGACCGGTGAAGGTGAATAACAGTGTATGGTAGTTTGGGCAGGGGAACGCACGTGCGTGCGCGCGCGCGCGCGTGTGTGTGTGTGTGCGAGAGAGAAAGGTTGTGTGCTGTATTGTTGAATTGGCGGCGAGTGCAAGCCTTCTGACAGCTGTGTGTGGGCTGCAATGGCACCTGTCACAGCATCCAACACCCACGAACAAAGTGTTGCTCTGGAATCATCACAACGGATAACGCTGTCACATCAGCATCACCACAACCATCCCTCCCCTGTGTTGCTCATGGCGTGACGTCAACGGACCTGCACGCTTGAATTGAGAACAACACGACGCGTCTTTTGCTCTGGCGGGGTGTCCGGCACAAGCGCACTGGGCACCGTCGCAAAGCCTGCACACGAGGCAAACGCAGATGGGGCAGGAGCCAATCACATCGCGCAGGTATAGCATGCAGTCGCAGATCGTGATGGCGGCAGATGGTGCAGGCAGGCAGATATGCCGGAGAGGAAGCGAGTGAGAGATGGGCCCGGGACATGCATTCAGCAGGGCATGAGAGTGTGGACAGCGGCAGTTGAGCACTCGCAGCGGCAAGTGATATTCGTACAGGTGGTACACAAAACACGTGCGCTTGAATTGAGGAAGATGGCACGACGGAAGCAAGCACACATGTGCATTCACTCACACACACACACACACACACACACACACACACACACACACACACACACACACACACACACACACACACACACACACACACACACGCATTCACTCACACACACACACACGCGCGCGCGCGCACACACACAAAGATGGGCGCTGTACCGAGGTTGATGCCGTAGACTTCGTCAATGAGACCCTCGTATGTGAGCTGCGAACACAGCGGGGTCACGCAATCAATCTGGCAATGCAGCACACAGGGGTGTGGTTGTGGTGTCAAAAGTACGAGGCACATGTCAACGGATGGGTTTGGATGGTGCGAACACATGCCACAAACACACGCATGTGCAAGTAAATATGCGAGTACGCACGCATACGTTTGAAGCACAACTCAACCAGGCAGTAAGGATGTGCGCACCTGTCTGTCGATGATGACGAGGGACTCAATCTCGGGAGCGACGTGTGGTGGGTCTGCATCCTCCCGCGCCATCCGCTGCAGCATGCGCGTCACAGCCTGAAGGGCGGGGAGGGACAGGGAATATGCAAGGAGTGGTTGCGTGAGGTTGCGTTCAGGTGTGTGTGTGTGTGTGTGTGTGCGTACGAATGTGTGTTGATGCATGTGTAGGTGTGTGTGTGTGTGTGTGATTTCACAAGGTTATGCGAGAGCAGGGCAGGTACAAAGCAGCTGGCGAACATACAGCGGCAGCAGGGCCCTTGTACGCGACGCGTGGAATAATGCCATACATGCGCTGCACCAAAGAATACGAAGCAAGCGTTTGGAGTGAGTTGCATGCATGCGTATCATGGCGAATCTTGGTTGCAATGAAATGGCAATCCTGCTGGACGCATGCACGCACGCACCTGAATGTGCATAATGGCGAGTGCAATGTCCTTGAAGGACGATCTGTCGTTGTCGACCATGTATTGACGGAACACGTGCGGCTTGTGCATCGTCATAAGGTCCGGGTCCAGGGGAATCACGTTCACGCGCCATTCGTGCTGCGACCGAATCTCAGATGCAACATCCTCCTCCTAAGCACCGCAATAACAGCCGCACGCACACACACACACATACACACACACACACACACATGCGCATAGAGAAATGCAGGGCAAAAAATGAGACATGAGGGCGTGGGTGTGGCAAGCCAAACTGGGCTTGGGCGCTGTGCAGTGGGCTGCCCACTGACAATCCACATGGCATGGAACGAAACCAAAACCAGGCAACCACTCAACACCGCGTGCAACCAGTCACAAACAAGTGTGCACCTTCAGGATGATGCTGGAGACAGTTGTTTCTCTGGGCACGTTGATGAGGTGGAAGTCGCGCTGGTCGGACGTAAACTTGCTACAAACCATGGAACGACGCAAGAAGACATGTGAGCATCTGAGAAGAGGTATGTGGTCGGGGTGTTCAGGCTGAAAGGAGAACATGTTGAGGTTGTGTGCCGTGAGCTGCATATATGGGGTAGCAATGGCTGACGTACCGAATCACCGTCGCAATGCGTTTCATGTTCGCGGGAGAAGGGGCCACAGCAAAGATGACCACATCAACGCTGCGCTGCTCGATGCACAGCTCGGCTTGGTTGATGTTCGCGACAATGTCAATGAGCGCCGGCTGAGAAAGGAGGGGGGAGACGAGGAGCATAACAGGAGGCGGGGGGGGCGTCGGGGACGGTGGGTGGCAGAGCAGCAGAAGCTCGAGGTGAACATCGACATGAGGATGCAACACACACACACACACACACACACACACACACACACACACACACACACACACACACACACACACACACACACACACACACACACACACACACACACACACACACACACACACACACACACACACACACACACACACACGTGCCCTTGTACACAGGGTCCACGCAGCGCAGGGCGGAGTGTTCTGTACAAAGCCAAACCAAGGCCCACCATGCGCACGGGGAAATGTGCGGACATGCAGACGAGCAAGCGTGCAGACGAGCAAGACACACTGCACTCACTCGGCACTCTGGCACTATGCGAAGAATGAGCTCATATGTAAAGTCATCGAAGATGAGCGCAGCAGGGGCTTCCTGTGGACGTTGTAACACACCAAAACAAAGCAAATCACAGCGCAGAAGAGGAGAAACAGAGAGAGAAAATGTGTGTGTGTGTGTGTGTAGAATGACATGGACACATTGGATACAGACATACACAGAGACACAGACAAGCACACCAAACCACAGCACAACACGACACAGCACAGCACGATTCACGCAGAGTGCAAAGCCAAAAGTGCTCGCGCAACATACCCCCCCCTCTCCACGCCGCTCTCAAACAAAGCAGCAATCAACTCCCTCAACTCCCTCAACTCCCTCAACTCCCTCAACTCCCTCAACTCCGCTCAGGCTGTATCCTGTGTGTATCACATCACACCTTGCGGGTGTTCTGGAGGGCCTGGAGAAGGCGCACAAACTGCCTGTGGCTGGCTTCGTGGATTTGCAGCAGGTTCAGGCTGCTTGGGTTGTTGAGGTGGGAGTTTGGGTGCTGCTTCACGGTGCGGCGGGCGGCTGCCGTTGTTGTCCCTGCAGCGGAGGCGCTTCCATTGGTCGAAGTGGACGACATGGTGTGGTGTGTGGTGTGGTTTTGGTTTGTGGTGAGGAAGGATGGATTGTTTTGTGGAAAGCTGTCAATGTTGCGAGTGGAGTAGAGATGAAGAAGACAATTTGTGCACCAGAAGTCACAACACAGTTGATGTTGCTTGCACTCATGGCCGAGTGGTTAAGGCGAACGACTAGAAATCGTTTGGGCTCTGCCCGCACAGGTTCGAATCCTGTTGGGTGCGCATTTCTTTTTTTTTTGGTGTGTGTGTGTGTGGTTGTTTTTTCAAACGACAGGAGGGCACCGACTGTGCCTCTTGTGTCGCCAGTGTACTGCACACAGAGAGAGAGAGGGAGAGAGGGAGAGAGGGAGAGAGGGAGAGAGGGAGAGACAGAGAGATAAGGAGACAAGCTCTCCGTAGTTGTGTTGTCTTGTTCTACTTGTGTTCTTGAACAGTTGAACTACAGAACTACGTACAAGTTGTACGAGCAGTGGAAATAATCGTTCGGGCTTTTGGCGGCCCGAATCACTTCCCGTTTAATGTAGGACCTGGGCCTCAATTCCACGAAACAGGCGCGTTTGAATTGCGATCACTTTTGGCCGTCGTGACCGTGCAAGGCAATGCAAGCCAAGCCTTTCTTTCCCTTGCTGACTTTTCTGGGAAGTGATCAGCCTCTTATCATCTGATGACGATGTGAAGTGACAAAGACAGATGAGCTGCACCTTGCGCTGCATTGCGCATAGCCAAGAGCGGCGAGATTGCAGCTTGCCCATCACGCCCATAGAGTTTGCTGGTTTGCTGGTTTGCTCGTGTGGTGTGCGCGTTCATTTTCAAACAAGCACCAGCAATTCCACCATCCCAGCCAACTGGCCAAGTCATCGACGAACGCACATCATTACAAGATACACACCGCAACCTCAGCCAGCACAGCGTTGCGCCACTGGGCATCACAGTGCATCATGCCGCAGACGTACGAGTTTGACACTGAGCCATATCTGATTGACGAGGAACGTCAGCGTCAGCTGAAAGAACTGCAGCTGGAGCGCGAGCGGCGCAGGAAGCGGCGCCGTTGTGGCCTCTTCTTCTGCGTTGGCATCATCGCCGTTGCGGCAATCTGTGCGGTGCCCATCATCTACGTTTCACGCCCGCCAGCGAAGGAAAACGACAACGATGCGTCTCAAGATAGCACGTCCAATACGGACACGGAAGCAGCCATTCAGACAGAGGCCGGGTGCACGCAAACCTGCGAGGAGCACATACATGAGTGTGTGGGCATGGTAAGTGAAAACAGCAGAGGAAAGATGGTCTTGCTCACTGTTGTGTGCTCCTCATTCATTTGTTCACTGATGCATGCATGTAGCCCATGCATTCATTCAGCTCTGCTCAGCTGCTTCTAGCTGCTCTTGTTGAGTGTAGACACGCCTTTAGGCCCTTTGCTTCTTTGTCACTCTTGACACACGCACTCGCTCCCAGAGTCCACAGGCCTTTGTCTGCACCTCACTCTTCTCTACACCCACCTCACCTGATACCCTTGTTCCCTTTATGTGTGACATCGCTTCCAGAGCGTTGGTGGTGTCTCCCTGGATGACTTTGTTTCATGCCTCACACGGGACGAACACCATACGACGGTCGCGCTGCTCTCACTGGGCGCGTGCATGTCAAGCTGCGAGGATGGCCCATGCGGCAGTGTTACCGGCCCTGTCGAAGAACTGTACAAGCTACAGTGCTGGTACGAATCGATTCCTGGCTTGGTTGCTCTGCTTGCATTGGACTCGAAATGCCATGTGTCTTCTGCTATGAGAGTGAACACTCCTCGATCAGTCAGGAGGATAGTTTGCCTACACTGCTTTGCTCCGGTGAATCACATGTCGCTCACGATAATGCTGTGCGATGGTGCTCGCACACACTTGCAGGGAGCGCTGTGCGTTTGCAACCGCGGACGTGAACTGTGATCTCACAAACGCAACGAAGGCGACTGGGTCCGCAATGTCTTCAACATCCACTGCACACGATGGAAAGGGTGCGGCATCCACGACAACGTTCAGCAGCACAAGCAGCTCCAGTACCTTCACAAGCACAAGCACCAGTACCACAAGCACGCCCACTGCGACAGCAACGCCAACAAAGAAGGCGACGACCAGTGAAGCGGCTACAACGTCAACCACGAGTGCAGCAACAATGGGTACAACAACCACAACAACAACAACAACTACTACTACAACAACAACAGCGAGTTCACCAACAACAACAACAACAACAACAGCGAGTTCAACAACAACAACAGCAACAAGGAGTACAACAACAACAGCAACAAGGAGTACAACAACAACAACAACAACAACAACAACAACAACAACAACAACAACAACAACAACATCTACAACAACATCTACAACAACAACAACAACAACAACATCTACAACATCTACTACAACAACAACAACAACAACAACAACAACGAGTACCACGACGAGTACCACGACGAGTACTACGACGACAACCACGAGTACTACGACAACAACCACGAGTACTACGACAACAACAACAACAACAACAACAACAACAACAACAACAACAACAACCACTACCACTACCACGACGCCTGCTGCAGCAACTGCCACTGGTGGTAGCACGAAGAGCAACACAAACAACCGTTGCAAAGACAAGAACAGCAACAATGGTAATGGTGGCACTAACCCAAACAGCAACGACGACAAGTCAAAGAAAGACAGTATCGATGCCTGCTCCAACAACAGCACCGCATCGACAACTGCAAGCTCCACCACAGCAACGTCTGTCCCTTCGACAACACTCACAACAGGCACGACCACAGCCACAGGCAACGCGACAAACACGAACGACAACAACCGGTACAAGGACAAGAACGACAACGAAGGCAATGGCGGCACCAACCCAAACAGCAACGACGACAAGTCAAAGAAGGACAGCCTCTCGACGACTGCAACAGCCACAGCTGCAACCACAACCACCACCACCACCACAACCAACCCCACCACAGCCACAGGCAACGAACCAAACACGAACGACAACAACCGGTACAAGGACAAGAACGACAACGAAGGCAATGGCGGCACCAACCCAAACAGCAACGACGACAAGTCAAAGAAGGACAGCCTCTCGACGACAGCTGCAACAACTGCGGCAGCCACTCCCGGCAAGCGGTGAACACCGCAGCTCTAACACGTCCACTACAATGCGACCCTATACTCATGCACACCGACTCGCTTCCCTTGTTTGCCTCTGCTTTGTTTCTCGCATCCCAGCCAACCCACCAACAACGACTTGCATGCGTGTATGTGGCTCCTCGTGAGCTTGTGATGATGTTCATGGTTTCACTATGTCGGTTTTACACGACTCCCTTGCTTGCCTTCTTCTCGAACCCTCTCTCCTGCACACGCGCATGCTTCCTCCAGCGTGGCAATATCACACGCTCTCAACTTCACCCAAAGTGAACATTGAGCATGATGGGCGTTAGGAGCGCGTGAGGAGAGGAAAAGCATGGGTATGAGGTGGACGAGCGTTCAACCAGAGCACAGGGGAGTCGTCAAGTGTTCCATTGTATCCATGGCGAAAGCATCATTATTCTTTACAGACCCCCCCCCCGCACACCAACACGAAGGCCCAAGCAGTGTGGTTCATTGTTGTTGCTGTATTCGCTTGTCTGGATGTGTGATTGCGCGGCGCTCAGTGGTGGTACTGCCTCAAGTCGATGTTAGCAATTTAATCGTTGAGATGAAGCGCGTAGTGAGAGACACCAACCAATCAAGGAACACCCAGCCAGCACGTGCTTCTGTGGGTCATTGTGTTGCATGCATAGAGGAATCGAACAGCTGTCAAGGTCTTTTGCACCCAACATCTCAGCGCAACTACAGGGAATCAAGACGCAATCACCGTACCACACACACACACACACACACACACACACACACACACACACACACACACACACACACACACACACACACACTCACACACACACACACACACACACACACACACACACTCACACCACGATCACATGAGGGAGCAGAGGCAAGACGACTGGTGCACTGGCGCGTCGTCGAGCAACACGCTGCAGGCGGGCAAACGCTGTTTGTGTGGCATCGTCTGTGTCGCCGAGAACAGCAACGATCATGGCATGCGCAATCTTGAACGTGCGCGCCGCCGCCTTGAGATCGCCCTTGTGCTCGTACATGATGCCCATGTTCGTGTGCGCTTCAGCGGTGCGGAGGTCGTTGTCGCCAAGAGACGCGCGATAAGCCGTGATTGCGCGCCTGTAGCAGCTCTCGGCCTGGCTGAAGTCGCCCTTCCGTGTGTATGCGCCTGCCATGTTGTTGTAAGTGTCGGCCGTGTCCGGGTGCGCCAGGCCAAGCAGTTGCATCTTGATGTCAAGCTCGGCGTGGTGGTGCTCCAGCGCGGCTGCATAGTCGCCCTTATCGCTGTACGCGTTGGCCAGGTTGCCAAGGGACGCTGCCGTGTGCAGGTGCCGATGGCCGACGTTGGCGATGGTGATCTTGAGGTCCTTGAGCAAGCACTGGATGGCCGCGTCGTGGTCGCCCGTGCTCTGGTAGGTGAGGCCGAGGTTGTTGTACGATGCGGCCGTGCTGGGGTGCGTCTCGCCAAGACTGCGGCGGCGGATGCTCAGGGCCTTGTGATGGTGCTGTGTGGCGGCGGCGCTGTCACCCGTGGTCTCCAGCAGGAGGGCGAGGTTGCTGTATGTGGTGGCGGTGCTCGGGTGCTGTTCGCCGAGCACGCTGCGCTTGATGTTGAGGGCCTGGTGGTAGTTGGTGATGGCCTGCTCAAAGTTGCCTTTCGTCATAAACACGGTGCCGAGGTTGTTGTACATGCACGCTGTGCCGGCGTGCCTTTCACCAAGCACCTTCCGCGTGATTGCGAGGGCGCTGGTGTAGTGTGCGATGGCGCGATCGTGCTCGCCAAGCGCATCCAGCACTGACCCCAGCTGATGCTGCAACTGTGCCAGCTCAAGCGTGTCCTTGCCACCAAGATCCTCCACGTCCTGCACGAGCGCCTGCCCATCCCCAAGGCACCATGCGCGCATATCGTCCTTGGCATCCTTCGAAATACACGCGAACAGTCTCGCGTTCTGTGTCGCGTCGAAGATGTCCTTCATGCACTTGAGCGTGTCCCTCGCGCCTTCGCTGCCTGTCGACGTGCCAGGGATGATGTAAGGCTGGGGCATCGCACAGGTGGCTACCAATCCCGCTGTTGCTGCTGTTGCTGTTGCTGCGCGCGCGTGTTTGGTCGGATACCCTGCGGGGCTGGCGTAGCTGCCCTGGCTGCTTGGCGTGGTGTCATCATTAGCATCACGCGCGATGCCATGCAGGCCATCGTCTGCACTTGCTTCGCTGCCCTGAGCACTGCTGCCAGGGACGGTCCTGGCGTGGCTGGAAATGCCGGCTGCGATGCACTTGAGGTGCTGTGTTTGCTTGTTGTGCGTGCTGGTGGAGTAGGCGGATGCCATGAGCAGGCTGCCTAGCTCTTCTGTCGCAAAGCACGGTGTTTCAAGGTCGGATGTGCTTGTTGCGCCCGCGAGTGCGTCCAGGCTCGACAGGTCCAAGGAGAAGGTCGAGGACAGGCGAGAGGCGGAAAGGCACGTAGCGTCCAACACACGGCTGTTGGCAGCCTGTGATTTGGCAGACATGGCGGAGAGGGACAGGAAGCTAAGGCACCCTTGCAAAACGGACGTGCTGTGTGATGTGTGATGTGGCTGAAAGGAGGCGGTCAAAAGAACACTGTGGGGCTACTGCGGTGGTGAGCACTTGAATGAGTACGATGAGTGGGGAGGGCGTTGGTCTGTTGGTCTGTCGTGGTTGTTGGGGGTGCTGTTATTGCTGTGTAAATGCACGCCTGTGCTGTATCGTTGCAGTTCTGCTACATACTGTGCAAGTGCTGGGCTTGGCAGGCCATTGCACTTTGCCACTTGGCTTGGCGTGGGGACAAGGCACTGTTGCATGTCAGTTTGCTGGTGAGCCTGTTGGGCTTGCTAGCGATTACCCTCGCTCACAGGCTAATTCATGACGCAGGTGGCAAGTTTGATTCGTGCACTTTGCTGCGTGCTTCCGAGAAAGAGGAGAGAGTCAAAGTTCAACACAGTGGCAAGTGGCCCACTTTCATGGAAGCAGGTGCCCACTGTGTGTCATCGCGTGAAACAAGTGCGTACTGGCACCACGTGCGGCTGACACGGGCTTCTCCTTCCTGACAGGGGGGGGGGACGTAAGGACGTATGTGTGCGGGGTTTATGGGGTGACATGATAGATAGGGTGACATGCTCTGACACGGACAAACCGCACAAAGCGAAAATGCATATGCAAGGAGGACTGTCAATCAGTGGTTTTCGACGATGTGAAATTAAATTGCGTGTGACAGTGAGAAGAAGAGCGAAAGAAGGGGAGTAGCAAACAAATGCAAAGAGGCGCAGGCACCCCCAAACAAGCGAACATGATTTGATGCTGTGCGGGCCGAATGGCAGGGCACTGCTCAGGCACGGCTAGGGCACAAGAGAGCCCAAAGCCCGAACGATTATTTCCACTGCTCGTACTACTTGTACGTAGTTCTGTAGTTCAACTGTTCAAGAACACAAGTAGAACAAGACAACACAACTACGGAGAGCTTGTCTCCTTATCTCTCTCTCTGTCTCTCCCTCTCTCCCTCTCTCCCTCTCTGTCTCTCTCTCTCTGTGTGCAGTACACTGGCGACACAAGAGGCGCAGTCGGTGCCCTCCTGTCCTTTGTTGAAACACACACACACACACCAAAAAAAAAGAAATGCGCACCCAACAGGATTCGAACCTGTGCGGGCAGAGCCCAAACGATTTCTAGTCGTTCGCCTTAACCACTCGGCCATGAGTGCAAGTAACAACATCAACTGTGTTGTGACTTCTGGTGCACAAATTGTCTTCTTCATCTCTACTCCACTCGCAACATTGACAGCTTTCCACAAAACAATCCTCACCACAAACCAAAACCACACCACACACCACACAGCACCACACCATGTCGTCCACTTCGACCAATGGAAGCGCCTCCGCTGCAGGGACAACAACGGCAGCCGCCCGCCGCACCGTGAAGCAGCACCCAAACTCCCACCTCAACAACCCAAGCAGCCTGAACCTGCTGCAAATCCACGAAGCCAGCCACAGGCAGTTTGTGCGCCTTCTCCAGGCCCTCCAGAACACCCGCAAGGTGTGATGTGATACACACTTACACACAGGATACAGCCTGAGCGGAGTTGAGGAGTTGAGGGAGTTGAGGGAGTTGAGGGAGTTGATTGCTGCTTTGTTTGAGAGCGGCGTGGAGAGGGGGGGGTATGTTGCGCGAGCACTTTTGGCTTTGCACTCTGCGTGAATCGTGCTGTGCTGTGTCGTGTTGTGCTGTGGTTTGGTGTGCTTGTCTGTGTCTCTGTGTATGTCTGTATCCAATGTGTCCATGTCATTCTACACACACACACACACACATTTTCTCTCTCTGTTTCTCCTCTTCTGCGCTGTGATTTGCTTTGTTTTGGTGTGTTACAACGTCCACAGGAAGCCCCTGCTGCGCTCATCTTCGATGACTTTACATATGAGCTCATTCTTCGCATAGTGCCAGAGTGCCGAGTGAGTGCAGTGTGTCTTGCTCGTCTGCACGCTTGCTCATCTGCACGTCCGCACATTTCCCCGTGCGCATGGTGGGCCTTGGTTTGGCTTTGTACAGAACACTCCGCCCTGCGCTGCGTGGACCCTGTGTACAAGTGCACGTGTGTGTGTGTGTGTGTGTGTGTGTGTGTGTGTGCGTGTGTGTGTGTGTGTGTGTGTGTGTGTGTGTGTGTGTGTGTGTGTGTGTGTGTGTGTGTGTTGCACCCTCATGTCTGTGTTCACCTCGCGCTTCTGCTGCTCTGCCTCCCACCGTCGCTGACGCCCCCCCCGCCTCCTGTCATGCTCCTCGTCTTCCCCTTCCTCCCCCTCCTTTCTCAGCCGGTTCTGATTTGACAATTGCGAAGATTCCACAGCTGAGGATGAAGGGGCCACCTGAGTAGCTTGCAGCAAATCATGATGCGTTCAGTGCGCTCATATGCTTCCGCTCTTCGCCGGGACTTTGCAATGAAGGCACCCAAACAGGCCTCAACAGCCTTCAGGGTGTGTTGCTTCTGTGCTTCCGTGCTTCTATGCTTCCATATGCCTGTGGAACATGGGTTGGGCGCCCAGTACCTGCCGCTTTGTGTGTGGATGTGCCTCGACCACCTTGCGCTACCACACACACACACACACAAACTCACAGAGGGAATCGTACAGACCAAATTAGAAAGCCGCGGTACACAATGATACCAACGCAGGAGATGACAAAAGCCACGGTAGAGGCCGGCAACACCGTCAGAGGCGATGGTCTTGCGGTACACGTCGACGAGGCCGGTGAACTGTGCGGGTGCCGTCCCTTCTTCTCGTTCTCGTTTGTCGTTGGGAAAGGCGAGTACGGCCGTAGTCAAGGGAGTAGACGAAGATCAGGGAGAAGGCACCTGGCTAGACCACCACA
>NW_004754931.1:1376152-1417533 GCF_000188695.1 Salpingoeca rosetta | reverse complement strand
TCACACACAGGCACGCATGCGATGTTTGTTTGCTGAGCACTCTGTGCTGTTCCACTCTCATGCTGCCACCTAGGCGCTGCCTCGGAGCGGACAAGACCTTCGTCCCCGGTTTTGTGCACCGCACCGCACAACGCCATGCCAAAGGGAAAAGCTAAAGGTTTCCCCTGCGTCATCCTCCTTGTTTGTGGTGCATGCGTGCTGGGCCTCGCGATGGATGTGCGGGTGCCATTGTCTTGACTGCCTTACGGCCCACGGGCCAGAACCTTATGTGTATGTATGTGTGCATGTGCGTGTGTGCTTGTGTATGTATGTATGTGTGTGTGCGTGTGTGTGTGTGTGTGTGTGTGTGTGTGTGTGTGTGTGTGTGCCCGTGTAACCCTTCTTCTCCTCGATGCACAAGCGTAGCCCCTCCACTCTTCCTTGTTGCACTTCTTATTCGCTTCGTGCCTTCTCCAATCATTCCCTTGGGCAAACGCTCTTCTAAACGAATTTTGAACGAGGCGTGACGATGGCTCACGATGATGAGATGTAATGGTCGCTTAAAGTAAACACACACACACACACACACATACAAGCATCTGGGTTCAATTGTAGCCATGAAAGCACGAAGAAGCGAGACAAACGCATATAAACTCCACAGCACCTCGCACAATCACGCATTGTCGCAGTCGCAGTGCTCAAGCACCCACACGTGCGAGACGAACAGCGGCAACGAGACAGTGGATGGTCTCCTCAGCTCGACGTCCGACACCTCCATGTACTCTTGGGCTTGCTCTTCCAAGTCTCGGGGAACCGTATAGCAGAAGCTTCTGCTGCCTGCAGCATGTGCCCTCAAGTCATTGCTGCTGTAGTAGACCAAAGCGGCATCCTGCGCTGTCGAGAAAGACGAGGACGTGCTGGTTGACCTTGCTGCACATGCTGTGATGTCTTGTGCTGGTCGCACGCTGGTGGCGTCGCTGTTCTTCCTGCTCTTGGCATTCTTGTTGGTCGTGTTGGTCTTCTTGTTCTGGTGGTTGTGCGTGCTGCTCTTGCTGGTGTCGTGGCACTTGTTCTTGTTGAGGGAGAGGTTGGCTGGCAGAGTGTTGCGCACCCGCTCCCACACCGTGCGCAGGCTGGACCATGCAGTTGCGGCCTTTCTCCTTCGTGGCAGGCTGCAAGATGGAACAGGATGCACAGCATGGCTGGCGCAGTCACTCTTCTCAGCATCCAGAGAGTTGCCTGCGACACAGCTAGTGCGTGGAAGTGCGTGCATCGTGGCTGAAGCATCCGATGTGTCGTCTGGAGGGCTGTAAGCCGCATTGCCCACAGTGCCGTACACAGCCTGGAAGATGTCCTCGTCGGCCAAATCCTCGTCCACGTCGCTGTCGCTGTGAACAGCCGTGGAGATGGAGCTCATGCTATCTGTGCTTCGTGGCAGGATCGTCTTTGAACGCCAGGGCTTTGCGTGCTCCGCAGCAAGATCGTGCACGCTGCACAGCGCGTCGGTGCTGGTGTGGGTCCAAACGGGCCAGAAGATCGCATTTGCACACATGTTGCTGTTGTGTTCGCTGTGTTCGCTGTGGTCGTTGTGGTCTTGCACTTGTGTGTTTGTGTGTGTCGATGTTCTTGCGTGGGCGCTTGGGCGAGCTGTTGGGCTGATGCTTTCTCGGTGCTGTTGGTGTGAGCGTGTAGTTGTTCAAACTCGTCGTGAAAATGACCTTGTCAAGCGGGAAGCTCACGCGAATGAGCGAATGAGAGGGTGTGCATCATCTCGGATCTGTGGTTAGTTAGTTGCAGTGCTTTCGCAAGATTGCAGGAGGATTCCGGGAATCGGGGTTGTTTTGCGTTTAAGTCACCGATGCACAGTGTACGACGTGCTGCGCTGCAAAGCTGTTCCCCCGAGTTGACATCTTCCTTCGTCCAAATTCAAGTCGCCAACGACGCGCTGCGGTTCAAATTCAAGTCACGAGCAGGCTTCCCGATTCCAAGAATCAACACATCATACGTTTGCGCAGAACGAACCAAACAACGAAGGCAGGGACCACTTCCGAGAATGTGCGTCATGACGGGACAATTGGGTGATATCTTCAGCAATTCAAATGAAAGTGACGTCATAGTGTGACGATGATATGCATTGCAAACGCTTTCGTGCACATTGCAAATTCCAAGAAGCTGGCGATTCGCCGAATCACCACTGTTCGAGCCCCCCCCCCCACCTCATCACACACACGCGCGCATGAAGTTGCCCTTCTCGCTCGCACCTCAAGAGCAAGCTGCCCACCATGCTTTGCCCGAGAAGAGAGTGTCAATGCGTTCATTTTTCTCAACTGCGTTTGGAACACCGCTCAAGATACAACTCAGAGCTGACGACCACCGTCTTCTCCCAAGTAGTGATCAACGACAATGCCTTCCCAGCAACATCAGCGCCTCATCGCAGGCATCAAGTGCGCCTTTGATGCGCTCGACGTCTGTGTGCCCTCGAACGCCATCGACAACATCGCCCACCTCGTGGTGACTTCAATGACGGGCCCACACCGCGTGTACCACGCCGTCGCACACGTCTTTGACGTCGCACCCAAGGACATCGCACAAGACCCTGTGGCTTACCTCGCCGCCATCTTTCACGACGTCGTCTACCTGCAGCTGGACGGCGGCATTGCGCCCTTCTTCCTGCCCATCCTCCAGCGCGCACGCCTCCTGCTCGTGCCCCACGCCCACAACCTCCCCTTCACCACCAACGAGACCACAACAACAGCAGCAGCGGCGGCGCAGGCACAGGGCAGCGACAACTCCAGTGTGCAGGCCATTGTGTCATCTCCACAGCTAGTTGCGAGCTCGCCTGCTGGTGCGCTGCAGCGTGCATTTGCCCTGAGCAACCCCGCCGAGCTCGCCCTCATGGCAGGCGAGGTCATTAGCGAACACCAACACAAAGACAACTTGGCGCTTCTCCCAGCGCAATCAGGCATGGGCAGGGCACGGAGCACCAGCAGCTTGGACAGCATGTGCTCTCACGCAACTGCAACCACAACCACTACAACAACCACAACAACAAGCGACAACCAGGATGCGGCCACGCTCGCACCAACGGACACGATGAGCAGCGCCCTGCAGACAACACAGTCTTGGTGGAGCCAGGATGACAGCAGCGGTGACGTTGCAGCAGTGCCTGCACGACGACGCACGGCTGCGCACCGCACCTGCTACAAGGTGTTTGGGCACGTGCCCGGCGAGACACTGCCGTTCGAGATTGGCGCGCAGGGGCTCAACGAGTTCCTGAGCTGCGTCATTGCTGTGGACATGCTTGCGCCCTTCCTGAACGAGATGCAGCTGCTGCACCTGTGCGTGTGCATTGAGGCGACCATTCCCTTCCGCACTCAGCACAGCGTCGACATGCTGTACACCCGGTGCGTGGCCGTGGCAACAGAGGACCTGCTCCTTGCCCCTGCGCATGCTGCCTTGGCAGCGCGCCGCATGATGCACAGCGCGTGCCAGATGGCTGCCCGCGACGTGGGCAACTTCGCGTATGCAGACACGCGCGGATTCCTGGCCAACACGTGGAAGCTGCTGCCTGAGCTCAACCCCGCCCTGCGCGACACCAAGGCGATCGCCGTCCAGGACTGGATGGCGGCGTTGGCGGGCAACTGGGGCTTCTTCGGCTTCCTGCAACACAACCCAGCACTCATTTTCCCGCACTTTGACGGCTGCCGCACGTCAGAGCAACAGCAGCAGTTGGAGGAGCAGGCCGTGCGCAACCTGCAGCGAGGCCGCGCCTACCTTGGCGCACGCCTGCTCAGCGCCAGCATCGTGCACGCCTTGGCGGCCCAACAGGACACGCAAGCTGTGCAGCTCCTTGCACACGACAGCAGCGACAGCGATGCAGAAGAGCGCACGTTCGACTTTGAGGATGGGCGTGCAGGCTGTGTGGCATATGTGAAGGAGCTGTTGGGGGCTGGCTTTGATGAGGTGATGGGTGACTCCGTATGCGTTGCGCAGACATCATGCAATGTGTCCCTGCGTGTGCTCGAGTGCCTGGAGAGTAAACGACTTCTGCTTTTTTGACTGATGCGCGTTGGCGGGCAACTGGGGCTCTTCGGCTTCCTGCACACAACCCAGCACTCATTTTCCCGCACTTTGACGGCTGCCGCACGTCAGAGCAACAGCAGCAGTTGGAGGAGCAGGCCGTGCGCAACCTGCAGCGAGGCCGCGCCTACCTTGGCGCACGCCTGCTCAGCGCCAGCATCGTGCACGCCTTGGCGGCCCAACAGGACACGCAAGCTGTGCAGCTCCTTGCACACGACAGCAGCGACAGCGATGCAGAAGAGCGCACGTTCGACTTTGAGGATGGGCGTGCAGGCTGTGTGGCATATGTGAAGGAGCTGTTGGGGGCTGGCTTTGATGAGGTGATGGGTGACTCCGTATGCGTTGCGCAGACATCATGCAATGTGTCCCTGCGTGTGCTCGAGTGCCTGGAAGAGCTGCATGGAGGAGACAGCGCTGAGGCTGTGCTTGGTGGTTGCGTGAAGCAGTGCGTGGCATTTCACAAGGGGGAGATGGATGCTTCTTCCTTTGTGCGTGGTCTGCCTCGGGCTGTTGTTGATGCTACCACCACGCCACTGCTGGCGTAATGAGAAGATTAAAGCAACAACATTCACACATTCTGAAAGACGAGCAAACAGAAAGCAGTGGTGTGCGACGGACAAGAGAACAAGGGAGGCGATAAAAGGAGGCCAGTGATTCTTGTGCCAAATATTAACTATGACGATGAATCAACAGCACAGAGTTGCAGTTGTACGGTGCAATTGAAGCACACTGAGTCAGCTGCTTTCGCTTCGCTGGTGGGATGCTGAGGCGGTGGGATGCTTGGAGTTGGACGGAAGCATCAACAAGTCACGAGGCTACAAGAAGGTCAAGTCTCCTCTCTTATGTCAAACCTGCGCTGTACAGTTGGGGGTTGCCTATTTTTTTGTGGTGTCGAGAACTGTCGAGAGGAGATGTTTGGGCTGTGCGTGGTGTGGGGGCTGGCGGAAGCGTGGTGGGCTGGGCGGTTATGGCTGCATGATCGCGTTCAACGCGTTAGCGGCGATGCTGGCACGCGTGTCTCCCCAGTTGCACCCATGGTGCCGCAAGTTGACCGAAAGCAGTACCGCATCGTGAGGTAGGTGGCAGAGAGGTGTGGCAGCGCGCACTTGTCTTCCTCAAACTGCGCCGTGGCGTGCTTGCTCAGTGGGGGAGCGGTGCGTTTTCACATGCGTTCACGATGCCACTGCAAACAATAACCTCGCTTGTGCAGGCTCAAGAATGATCTCCGAGTTCTTCTGGTCCAAGACGAGCCCGTGGAAGCGTGTGGTCCTCATCGCCTCCAAGGATGTGGTGCGCATGGGGGCCGGGAGGAGGTCGCTAGGCTGTGGCGACATTGTGCTGCAATCTGTGTCCTCGTCCTGTCATTGTTTTTTTCAATTCACCATCATGGATGGCCTTGAGTCACCTTGATCATTCACTTGTGTTACAACGATGCAGAGAGCGCCACGGAATCCAGCGCTGAAGATGACACAACTGATGCCGAGGACAGCAGTGACGAGGATGAAGGAGACGATGACGTTGCCGAGCGCCATGCCGCGGTCGCCCTGTCCATCGCCGCAGGGTAAGAGGACGCTCATATGCGTGCGTGCGTGCGCGCGTTCGTGCGTGCGTGAACCTGTTGCGCATTGCTGTGCTCGTCTGCAACCAGTTGCTTGTGTCAGACATGTCACCCCGCCCCCATTTGTTGCAACCACGGCGATTTCAGCTCTTTTGAAGACCCACCAGAGGCACCAGGCCTTGCCCACTTCCTCGAACACATGGTGTGTGTGTGTGTGCTGTGTGATCCGTGGAGCTGCGATGGTTGTCTCTCGTAGGCCATGTGCATGGTTGTCAGTCGCTCCAATTACCTTGCCTCACATCCGCGTTGCGGCACGTGTCGCCTTTGCGCACTGACTGCCTTGCAACAACCGCGACACCTTCGCTTGCGGCCTCAGGTGTTTATGGGGTCGAGCAAGTATCCAGAAGAGGACGCCCTGGAAGACTTCTTGCAGAGCCACAGCGGCTACTCCAACGCACATACGGAGGCGGAGCAGACTTGCTTCTACTTTGACATCGATCCGCCACACCTCTCCAAGGCCCTCGATATCTTTGCCCAGTTCTTTGTCGATCCCCTCCTCTTGGCCGACGCGTACGTGGCGTGCGTGTGCGTTGTGTTGTGTTGTGTTGTGTTGTGTTGTGTTGTGTTGTGTTGTGTTGTGTTGTATGTGTGTGTGCATGTGTGTTTGCATTTGTGCTGTTTGTGCGTATCACGTCACGTTTGCCACTGCAATTTGCATTCTGCAAGGAGGCTGTAACTGCGAGACTGGTGTGATTGTGCTCACGACTGCTATACGAGCCCCTCCTCATCCCCCGTGCCAACCCTGCGTGATCCCTCCCATCCACATCATCCCAACTTTGCTCTGCGTGCAGTGTTGATCGTGAGCGGCAGGCTGTGGACAGCGAGTTCAAACTTGCGCTGCAGGATGACTACAGCCGCACGCAGCAAGTCGTGTTCGCGCACGCCAGGAAAGGTCTGCTCGTGCACCACGCACACACGCTTCATGACGAAGCATATAATTCGATGCTGGCGCGCGCGCGTGTGTGTGCGTGTGAGTAAAGACACAAGAGATTTCGTATCGCAACACACACACACACACACACACACAAACGCACGCTCTCTCCCTTTCTCACAGCACTCGCTCGTTCACATGTATTGTCTGTTGTCCAGATTCCGTGTTGGCGCACTTTACGTGGGGGAATGATGAATCCCTGAAGGACCTCCCAAAGAAGGTGTGTTTGTCACATCCCAACAAAACCTTCGCTTTGCATGTGGCTTGCAGGTCACATTCCCACCCTGCACCACATACATGTGTGCTTGTCGGTCCTGCAGGATACCGATGCGTGAGAAAATGTGTGCGTGTTTATCTGTGTATGTGGATGTGTGGATGGTTGCTGTCATGTCACCTGAGTCACTCGCGCGCCTGTGCGCTGCACCCTCTGCCCGTGCCCCCACCGTTACGGGTGCTGCTGTCGGCTCTGACACCAGGCTGGCAAAGACATCCGCAAGTTGCTGTTTGACTTCCACGCAAAGCACTACAATGCGGAGAACATGTGTGCCGTTGTCCGCGGTCCACAGTCCCTGGATGAGCTGCAAGTGGGTTGGATGTGCCTGCCGTGGAATGATTTAGGGTCGATGGGGTTGATTCTGGTTCGTGGAGCCTGTGGCGGTGGACTTGAGCGGCCTTGCGTTGCGTTGCGTCTGCTAGCTTGTGTGGGTGTGTGACTGTGTGATTTTGCAACGTGCTTATCACAAGACTGTCCTCTTTTCTTTCAATCTCTCTGTCACACACACACACACACACACACACACACACACACACACACACACACACACACACACACGCACGCGCACACGCACATCACACATACACACACGCCCGCGTTCCACGATGACACCCCCCTAGGCGATGGCAGAGGCGTCGCTGTCCGCAATTCCGCGCGGCCGAGGTCCTCTGCGCAACGACGGGACAACCTTTCCGGCGACTTGGGAGCACGCGTGGAACACAGCAGATTTCCACCAGCTCTTCTTTGTTGCCCCAATCAAGGACGACCACGAGCTCTGTAAGTGGCAGTGTCATCCACTCAAGCGCCTTTGTTTTGTGTGCGTTTGTTGAGGAATTGGCATCTGGGGTGGGTGGGGGGGGACGTGTTGCTTGAACCACGTGTTTGTTGTCCACCTTTGACGATGACTTTGGGAATGAAAGCACAAATCCACATGCACATACGCACACGTGCACACATGGTGATGGCATGTTTCACTGCCCTCACATAATGCACGTACATGCGTACATGCGCCCCACTTCTTGCCGATTTGCTTTTACACGTCATGGCAACACCGCACGTGCCAGTTCTCATCTGGAACTTTGAATCGCTGTTTGAGACATGGCGTGTCAAGCCGATGATGTACGTGTCTGAGCTTGTTGGCCACGAGGGAAAAGGATCCATTCTCCACCGCCTGCAAGAGTTGCGGTGGTGCACTGGACTCACGGCGGGAAATTCCGGCGATGGCGCCGAGGCGTCGAGCAGACACTGCTTCTTCCAGGTGCTGCCGCTGCTGCTGTTTAAGTTGTTGTTTAAGTTGTTGTTTAAGTTGTTGTTTAAGTTGTTGTTGTTCTGTGATGGTCTCGACTACAATCCTATTCTCACGGGTCTCATGCTGTGCCTTTGTGCAATGCACCACAGATTGTGCTGACGCTCACGGATGAGGGCCTGCGCCACGTGCGAGAGATTGTGATGATCGTGATGCAATACCTGACAATGATCCGGACAGCCGGTCCACAGCGCCACTTCTTCGACGAGTGCAAGCAAATCTCCGAGAACCACTTCAGGTATGCGCCTGCGCGTAAGCGTCCGTGTAGCTGCAATTGCAGGCGTGGTAGTGTCTTTCTCTTTGCAGCATGCGCGCACATGCACAGCTACACGTGGTCAGGTGAACACGAACACACATACATGCACACACACGCACGCACGCACAGACACACACACACATACACGGGTGTATGTTGGCATGTGTTGTGAGCACGTTCAGTCCCTCAACTCCTATCTGTGCACGCTGTGGATGTGGTTGGCTGCAGGTTCCAGCAAGACAGCGAATCGATTGACTTTGTTGAGGGCGCGGCGTGCGAGATGCCGTATTATCCGGACGCCAACATTTTCAACGGCGACGTCGTCATCATGGACTACGACGCAGACACCATCACTAAACTCATCGGTACCCGACTGGTAGCGGTGGTGATGAGGAGGATACGCGGTGATGACAGGAGGTGACTGAAGGGGTTTCTACTCCGCTCGTCCACTCACAAATCACAAAGACACACAAATACACACACACACACACACACACACACACACACACACACACACACACACACACACACACACACAAGCAAATCACACACGCACATCACACCTTCACACTCCGTCCCCGCCGTTACTGCAGGGCGGCTGACGTTTGGGAACATGCTGGCTGTGGTGTCGAGCAAGAGTGTTGCGGACATGTGTACGCTGGAGGAGCGGTGGTTTGGCACAAAGTACGCCAAGCAGTCGTTCCCGCCCGATTGGACGGATGAAGCCCTCGCTATCGAGGCCGGAGACAGTACGTTGCCCAGGTGGTTCTGTGGTGTGTGTGTGTGTGTGTGTGTGTGTGTGTGTGTGTGTGCGTGTGTGTGTGTGTGTGCCATTTATGGTGCCATTGTGGCTTGCTTGAGCATGAGGATGTGCGTCATGTGGGTTGCGAGTCTGCACTTGGCTGTACAGACTGCACGTTGACTGAAGTACCATGATTTCAACATTCACAACAAGGAAACGCATTGTCACTCACCCACCAATCAACTGTCACTACCACCACCACCACCAGCAGCGCCCTGCCCTGCATTCCTGCACATGCCGCCTCCAAACCCTTTTGTTGCCTCCGACTTTGAGTTTAAGGAGAAGACGGACGCCAACAAGGTGCGGGCTACTCACATGTGTGTGTGTGTGAACACATCTTCCCTTTGATTTTGTCGCACCACGACTGCAATTGCTGGGACAGCAATCTCTCATGCATACCAACACACGTGTGCAACCAGGAGCCCGTTGTCATCTTCTCCACCAAGGACATTGAGTGCTGGCATCTGCACGACAACACGCATCACGTGCCACGAACCGGCATGTGAGTGCACAATTGCAGTTGGGTCGGTCAATAGCGTGTGTGTGTGCGTGTGTGTGTGTGTGTGCATGCGTGCGTGTGTGCGCGTGCGTGCGTGTGTGTGTGTGCGCGCGTGTGTGTGTGCATGCGTGCGTGTGTGCGCGTGCGTGCGTGTGCGTGTGTGTGTGCGTGTGTGTTTCGTGTGGTGCGCACACAGTGAGCAGTGGGCACATCGTTTCACATTTGTGTATGCACACGCTTGCACGTGGCGCCGTGTACGCATATTTTCTGTGTTTGCATGGTTGCATTTGATTTGTGCGTGAGTGTGCGTGCGTGTGTGTGGCCTGTGCTCACATGCCACCGCGATGTGTGCTTCCAAACGTTTAGAATGGTGCAGTTGTGCAATTCGGTCATGACCGAAACGGCGCGCGGCCGCATCGCAGGACAGCTCCTCGTCACCATTCTTCGCCGTGAACTCAAGGTCTGGCCAGAACGAAAGTGGTGCACCCTTTGCATGCCAGGTGCTGGGCTGGTCTTGTGCGATGAGCAGGAGGGTGTGCGCCTGTTGTGTATGTGTGAATGGTTGTGCTTCTCACAGGGGTTGGGTTTGCACGCGCGCACGTGTGTGTGTGTCGTTGTCGTGCGGCAACAGGAGGAGCTGTACCAGGCAGAGATTGCGGACCTCGAGTACGACATTCGCAGCGACGAGGTTTGGTTCATGTAATACTCTCTGGCAAGGCACCTCGCTTACTGATGCGCGGCCCGGCGCACAACATGCATGCATGACACACTCGCACACTGAAAGCGCATTTGTACGCACACACACGCACATGCACGTACAAGTGTCGCCCATCCTCCTTCTCACGCACTATTTCACGCACACCGCATCACAACTCACATCTGCAGCTTGGGATTTCGTTCTCCGTCACGGGCTACTCGAGCAAAGTCGACCTCGTGTTCCGCATTCTTTGCTCTCGCATTTTCCACCTCACGTTTGATGCTGGCGTGTTTGCAATGTCAAAGGTGCGTGCGTTGTTGGTTGGTTGGGGAGGAAGTGCATGTGTGTGTGTGTGTGCGTGGTGTTTGTATGTTCGTGTGTTGCTGCACTTGCAGCTGTCGACGGCACAGTCTTGCTCTGTCCGTTGCTCCTGATGCTGCTGTCATGTGCAGTTCACTCACACGCACGTGGGCATACACGAATCTGCTCTGGTGTGTGCAGGAGAAGCTGCTTCGCTCGCTGTACAATCAATCCCTCGACCCATCCAACGTCGCCAGGTGTCGAAACGTTTTCATTGTGGAACACGCAAACACACCCCTGTAAATCACTCACTCACTCACTCACTCACTCACGCAGGGAGCTTCGGCTGACGTGTCTGTGCCCCCGCATCTTTGAGATTGAGGACATGTACACCGCTCTCAAGAGCATGTCATTAAAGGTGTGTGATCGCGTGTGGGACGGCAGCTGGCAGAACACTGCGTGTGCTTCTGCTTTGCGCGTGAGGGTGTTGGTGTCGTGTGAGAACGTGCTGCTGTCTTGGTGCTGTACGATGATACCGCCCACCATCAACTGATTTCCACCACCTGCCCATGTTTGGGTGCACTGCTTCACAACACGCTTGCAGGACATGCAATCGCTGTATTCGCAGCTCATGCGCGCAAACAGGGCGGTGCTCTATGTCCATGGCAACGCAACGAAGGAGGACGCAATGTCCGCCCTCAGGTGTGTCACCGCACCCGCGAGCGTTCTTACGTTCATGTGTCTGCTGACGTCCTTTATTTCATCAGGTGTATCGATTGCTCTTGGCGCTGATGCGTGCTGATGCGCGCTGCTCCGCCTTTTGTTGTTTCATAGCATGTCATTCTTTCCTCAGAAGTCGCCCATGGGCACCTCTCTCATTTTCATTGCCTCACATGTGTTTTATGTGTGTATTGATGTGTACGTATGCATGTGTGTGCGCGTGTGTGTATGCGTGTGTGTATGCGTGTGTGTATGCGTGTGTGTATGCGTGTGTGTGTACAGCGAGTTGCAGCAGCGCCGGCCGTCCACGCCGTATTCCCAGTTTTCCGAGCAGCACGTGCTCAAGCTGACGCCAGGTGAGGTGGCTCGCAGATGATGCTGCCACCTTGGAGGAGGCCACGCTGGGAAACATGGCCCTGCCACGTATTTCAAACCATCACACACACACACACACACATTAACACACACACGCACACACACGCACACGCACAGGATTTCTGTTGTGCCGGGCGGAGAACAGGAACGAGCAGGATGTGAACAATGCGCTACAGATGTACTTTCAGGTACAGGAAACAGACAAGCGCGCACAGGCCACTCACCGCCTCCTCTCCAACATGGTTGAAGAGCCGTTCTTTCAGGTGTGTGTGCGTGCGTGTGTGCGTACGCTTCACTCGCTTGCATGTGAGAGATTGGTGGATGCGTGTGTGGCTTTCTTTGAGCAGCAGGCCCGATCGCTTTGGTGCAATGCCCTGTTGTTTTGGTCATGTGCGAGTGTGTGAGTGTGAGTGTGTGTGTGTGTGTGTGTTTGTGACGGATTGACATCAACACATGTGCATACACAGGACCTTCGGACGAGACAGCAGCTGGGCTACTCTGTGAGTCTCTCGAAGCGAAACACGTACAACAAACCCGGATTTGTCGCAGAGCTCTCCTCCCCGGTGCGAACTCATACACAACGCACACATGCACACACTCTCTCTTTTCGTGCTGTTCTGATGTGCGTGAGCCATGTTCATGCACACATTCAATGCAAGTCTCACATTCACTCACATTCATACTCACCAACACACTCTCTGTTTGTCTTGTACTCACCACTTGCACCCACTCATTGTGGCACACTCACATGGCAGAGCGACAAGTTCTCAACCAACACGATGATTGAGCGTGTGGAAGCGTTTCTGAGCCGTTTCGGAAAGAAACTCCGCAAGATGTCCAGCCGCGATTTCGAAGAGTGAGCTGATGGGAGCTGCTCTCATGTGGTCTTGCGCAATTGCCGCACCGATAGCTGCGCTTGTCACCTTGCCACACGCGCAAGCACGCGCAAACACACGCACTCATGCACGCACGCACGCACACATACACACACCCACACACCACGCTGCGTCGCTGCAATGTTCATCAGCCACAAGGAGAGTCTGCGCCATGCACTGCTGGCGCCCGATGCCAACCAGGACCGCCGCATCAGCAAGTTTTGGTTCTCAATTCGCGGTGCGTGAAAGAAGGGGTACATGCGTCAAGTGATTTTTTGTTTTGGCTGAATTGCTGCTTCAGCTGTCATGTACAAGAGAGTGTGTGAACGGCCTCAACAATTGCTTTTCTTCGCGCCTTCTCCACTCACATAATACACAACACCACACCACACGTTTCTCCAACCTCCACACGACTGCCAGCACGCATTTTCACGTTTTCCCACAGCGTCGAAGCCGAACATCTCAAGACCATCACCAAGAAAGAGGTGGGCGCCTTCGCTGCGTTGTGTGATCTGCAGCGGCTTTGCTTTCAGCTTGAGCATGTGTGTGCATGTGTGCGTGCGTTTGCGGATGTTTTGAATAGCTGTTGCACCATCGTGTCGTTTGCAATCGAGCAATCTCACTGCAACCCGTGTGCTGCTTCCAACGTCCATCACCGCTGTACGTTGCAGGTGGTTGACATGTACATGCGCTACCTCCACCCGTCCAGCAAAGAGCGCGCAGTGCTCGTCATCGCCGTCAACAGCACGCAGGAAACAGGTACGTGCGTGGATGCAGGGGCAGGGCAAGCGTGTTGCCTTTGGTCACACACACACACACACACACACACACACACACACACACACACACACAGTCTTGCTCCGAGCACTGACAAGTGAGGTCCAGGCAGCCTTGTTCAACTCACCCCCTCCTACCCCTTGTCTCCTCACCATCTTGTCCACCACAACGTGGCGACGCTGCAGTTGTGCCGCTGGAGAAGACGCACGACAGCGTGACGTCGAAGCAGCTGCGAGAGCGCGGGGAGTATGCGGTGTGGCCTGCACCTGATGCTCCAGTCTGCAAGCCCGCCAACGGCACGAACAAGAAGGCCCCAAATCAGAAGCAGCAGCAGAAGAAGCAGCAGGAGCAGAAGAAGAAGAAGAAGAAACAGCAGCAGCAGCAACAGCAACAGCGCAAGCACAAGGGTAAGAAGACCAAGAACAAGTAGGCCAGCCCAACATTCTGTTTGACGAGTTGGTTGATGGTTTGGTTTGCTCAACTGTCTCGGTTGTTTTGTTCGTTTGTTGGTTTGTTTGTTCGATAGATTCTTTGTTGGTTTGGTTGTTGGTTGTGTTGCCACTCTGTTTCTCTTCCCCTTCCCTTGAGACGTTCGTGTTCGCACCAAGTAGACATGCCTACTCCTCTTCCTTTTGACGACTTTCTCATGGATACGGAGTCACAACAGCATCCCGCCACATGAGACAAGCCAGCACACAAACAACAACAACTGAAACAACAACTTAAACGACAGCTGAAAGAACAACAACAACAACAACAACAACAACAACAACAACAACAACAACAACAACAACAACAACAACAACAACAACAACAATCGACAACAACAACAACAACAACAACAATCGACAACAAAGAGAGGACGAGAAAGAATGGTGCTCACACAAGTCCAGACCGCGCTTGAGCACGGATCACTGACAAGTAGCCTGATGCGCATGCACATACGCGCACTAGATGATGATTGTTTCCGTGTCGTTGTTGTGATGGTCTCGGAGTGGTTCTTGCAGTGAGTGCACGGCACCGCCTGCCTGGCGAGTTTGACTGCGGCTCTGGCTTTGGCTCTGGGTCTGACTCTGGTTTTGGCTTTGGCTTTGGCTCTTGTGGGACGAGAGAAGGCCGTTGCGCTCTGCCGCGTCCTCACGCTGTTCGGCAGCAAAGTGGAGGAACACCTGCACGTGCAAGAACACATGTATGCACAAGAACACGCGCACGCAGTGCAGGGGTCAACGTGAATTCCATGATGTGACAATGCACCGAAGACAACAGGCGGTGGTGGAGTCAACATACATGTTGCGATTCACACACAGCAGATGCCACGACGGCAACAACGGTGTGGAGTGTTTGGGAGTACGTCACACACGTCACACACGTCACACACGTGGCATTTCGAGGAAAGCCAGCAGCACCATGCAGCATGACTTACCCGTTCAAGCGAGACTTGACTCAAGCTGTAGTCGTCCAGTGAGAAGCGCGTTTTGGCCTCCGCCAACTTGGAGAACATGTACGACCATGACCGCGTCTCGTTCTCAATCTGTGTGCGTGTGTGTGTGTGGTTGTGATTGTTTGTGAGTGTGTGAGAGGTTGTGAGTGAGTATGATTGTTTGTGAGTGAGTGTACTTGTTTGTGTGTTCGGACAAGTGTGAGCAAGTGCAGTTGAGGACATTCTCTTGTCGCTTGTTGTCCCGTCTTGTCCCCTTTCCCAAAAAATCCGCCCTCACACACGTGTTCGCCACAAAACGCACATGATATGTGATGGTGCCGTTGTATTCTTCCTTCAGCACAGCCCCGTTGAAGTTGGCCTCGACGAACAGCTTCAGGGCTGTCGTGTCGCCAGCGGTCCCGTCCTCGTTTGGTTTCGCCCGCGCCTGCAGGGAATACCCGCGCCCAAACCTACACGGTGCAATGCACAAGTCAAGCATGAGAAAGAGTGCAGTGACGACAACACTCTTGTGATCCCTCAACCATCTCAGCCGCAGACAAGCTCTTGCGTGGTGTCGCATGAACGGCACTGTTGACCTTTGTTTGAGGTGGCCCACACCGCCAATGCACTTGAACCGGCCGTTCACCATGATGGCCAGACGCTGGCACAGCGCCTCACACTCCTGCAAATGCAGTGTGGGTTAGCGTATGTGTGTGTGTGTGTGTGGGGGGGGGGGAGTGTGCGTGACAGTGCGCGTGTGTGTGTGCAAGGGTGTATGTGCAAAGGTGTGTGTGTGTGTGTGAGCGTATGTGTGTGTGTGTGACAGTGCGCGCGTGTGTGCAAGGGTGTGTGGATGTCAACGCTTGCCCTTCTCAAAGAGCGGTCGCAAGGTCACTGCAAACACACACATGCATGCACACCACCAAGAATCACAGTGTACAGCAATCAGGTTTACATCCATCACAAGCGCACGTAAGTTGTCGTACCTCCATGCTGTGGGAAGTGAGAATGATGGACTGCCCTTGCGCAGTCACTTGCTCCAACACAGACCAGAGAAACCTTCTTGATGCAGGGTCAATGCCCGTGCTTGGTTCATCAAGCATCACGATGCTCGGCGAGCCAACGAGCGCAATGGCTGCGAGATGTGCATATACGTGCGTATGCATGTGTGTCTCTCGATGTAAGTATTGTGTTGAGCAGGCATACACAATGGTGTAGTGCAAGCGCATGTCAAGTGCATGTCGACCTGGATATTTTCACACCATGCAAGCTGCTCACATACGCGCACACACACATGGCAGGTAAAACACACATGCTCACATGCCCACATGCCTCACACACACTCACACACACACACACACACACCTGTTGAGAGCTTGCGCTTGTTGCCGCCAGAGTATGTGTACGCTGGCTTGTCCGCATATTGGGTGAGGGAGAGGCGGGATGTGAGATCGTCAACAACAGCAGTGATGCGGTCTTCAGGAACACCGCGCAGTCGCGCGTACATCTGCAAATGCTCGCGGCCAGTCTAGCATTGGAGGTGTTGTGTGTTTATGCATGTATGTACATGTAGTCGTTTGCGAGTGCACGTGCATTTGCATGTGTGCGTGTGGGTGAGTGAGTCAGTGAGCGAGCGTGCTTTGGTAAGTCGGTACATAGTTTCTTGCTTTAAGAAAAACGTTATGTGGGTACTACACACACGCCATGACACCCAAACGCATGTGGTCGACCCATCAACAACAACCCCCTTAACACACACACACACACACACACACACACACATACACACACACACACACACACACACACACACACACACACACACACACACACCAAAAGCCCGATGAGCCCGTCAAACTGGGGGCAGTAGCCGAGGTGCTGCCGGGCCTTGGTCATGTTTGAGGCCAAGTCGAAGCCCGCGATGCGAGCAACGCCGCTGCTGGGGCGGATCTCTCCTGTCAGCATTCGGAACATGGTCGTCTTGCCAGCGCCATTGCTATCAGTTGCACAAGAGAGGAGGGGAAAGAGCGTGGTGTTGATGGTGATGAGAACGGTGACGGTGATGGGGATTGGACGTGGATGAGACGCGAACAAAGCAACAAGGCGGCGCAACATCTGACAATGTACAGCTGCATACAATCCCACAAGCACACACACACACAACCCTCGGCTCACACCAGCATAAAACAGCAGGGACGATACCAACACTCCTCCCCTTACACAAACAAATCACACACACACGCCCCTGTCCCATCACCGTCACAGCAATTCAATTGTACTTACACGCCAAGCAGGCCAAAGCACTGGCCCTTGGGAACGCCAAGCGTGATGGAGTCTACAGCGATGAAACTGCGGTTCCCCTTCTTCTTGAAGGCCTTGCTCAGGTCGCGCACGGCAACGACGTCGTTGTCGGCGCCACCGGCCTCCACACGCCGCCGCTCAGCAAGCACGTCCTCGTCCTCGTCGCGGTTTTCAAATTTGGCGGCAGGAACGGACGGGCGGTGGATGACACCGAGGTCAATGAGCAGCAGCAGCGTGAACCAAAACGCGCCCGACAGGAACATGTACAGCAGCGGCTGCCCAACACCGGGGTTGTCCCATGCGAGGTAGTTGGACTTGTGCGAGTTGCAGAGCTGTCGCACAGCATCCACGTCATTGAATTGCTCGCACACGTCCGCAAAGCGGGTGTAGAGCTCGCCAAACTTGGAGTTGAGCCAGATGTCGTAGAGGGACTGGCCAAATGCGTAGTTGGGGATGAGCAGGAACACGTGGCGCAGGTCGTATGCAACCTGGTTCTCGTCGAGGATGGTGGCGACAAACACGCCAATGAGGCCGCCAATGCCCACAAAGACAAAGGCGATCGACACGGCGGCGTATGCGCTCGAGGGCGAGGAGAAGAGGAAGGACAGGCAGTAGGCAAAGGGGATGGACGCAAAGGTGAACATCATAAAGAGGAAGAAGATGAGGCCCAGGTGCGAGTTGTACGCGTCAATGTTGAAGGCGGCGATGATGATGACCAGCCCAACAGCGGGCACGAGCATGGTGAACCACTCCCAGAGAAAGCTTGCTGTCCAGAACACGTAGGCGTTGGTGCCGCTCACAAACTGTACATGCTTCGCCTTGTTGACGCGTTCCAGCAGCACAAACAGCACGTAGCTGGCCATGAGGAAGCCCGAGGCAAAGATGAGGAACACGGCCAGGTTCACGCCAATGGGATCAGAGAGAATCGAGTCCACAGCCTCTGTTGCAGACGCAGGCAGCGGGTGATTGTATGCGTGGATGGACGCTGACGGGCCCAAATACTCCCGCGCCATCGCATTCCCCAGCACATTCAGCGATTCTGTTGTTTGAGTGCGCGCGCGTGTGTGTGTGGGGGGGGGGGGCGGGGCGGGAAGAACCGTGTGGGGTTGAGCGTGTGTGCATGTGTTGCGTGTGTATGTGTGTGTTTGTGTGTTTGTGTTTGTGAGGGAGGGTGAGTGTGTGAGTGCGGGACGGTGGGTGAGCGAGTGAATGTGCGTGTGCTGCGAACATGAGCTGATGGCAACCGAGATGTCATCAATGATCACGTGTAGGGTTGTACTTCAGCGTACGTGGAGGGCTGTGGAGAGCGCGGGGCGAGAAGCCAAGATAGGCATTGACGAAATCGGGGATTGTGGCCTGTGCTGCTGCCAAGCTGATTGGCAGTGGCAATGGGGCCATTGTCGTGTTGCCGCAGAACAGATACAGCGTGTTGTTCTACATAAGGGGGCACCGCACGTGTGAATGTGTGTGTATGCATGTGCGATGATGGGTGAGGGAGCAGTTTGGGTGAAAAAGTTAAAAAGCAGCAGGCATGACCGAATGCATTTAGGCAGCTGTCGACCGGGCCAGCGTTAACCCAAAGAACACACATAAGCACACACATACACACGCAACACATGTGCACATTCGTACACATTCGTACACATACACGTGCCACACACACACACACACACACACACACACGCACACACACGCACGCACGCATACATACACAACCACGACCTCGTTTGCGAGCGTGTCGATGAGCTGCTGGGTGACATCGAGCGTGATGGCCATCAGCGGCAGTGACTGTGCCGTGACAAACAACTGCTTGTAGTCACTTGGGCGAAACTGCGTTGCGCCCGTGCTGCCGTTGGAAAAGAAAATCTGGCTAAACGCCGGATCAAGCACGGTGATGGTGTAGGTCTCATTAAAGGCGAGCGAGAGCGGGCCGGCGTCGACACTGAGGTCTGGGTGCAGCAGCCCACACTGGTTGCTGCTGCTGTTGTAGGTGACATAGAACGCGCCAGGCTCCATGGTGAACGCCGCCACATGTGACTCGAAAAAGTTGGACTGCTCGTAGTCCTGCAGGTCTTGTCGGCCCAATAGCGTGCCTGACGTGTTAATTGGGGCAGAGGCGACGTCGCCAACGACACCGCTCAGGCTACTGATGTGGTCGGTGAGATGCGAGAAGAGCGATGCCTGCAGCGGAGACGTGCGGACGCCCATGTCCGCCACGCGCCGCGCTGGCGCACGATCCAAGACTGCTCACAGGCACAGTGGCGGTGATAAAAGCATGGTGGTTGTGATGGTGGTGGTGGTGGTGCTGATGGTGAAACGAGCGAGGAATGCGAGCAAAGCATGACACACATCATGTTAAACTCGCACAATACACAAACACTGACACAATACACACACAGACACACAGACACACACACACACAGACACAGGCACACAGACAGACAGACACACACACACACACACACAGCCAACGCACATGAGCGGTAGTCGCCTGCGAGATCGTTCGGGGATGCAAAAACGGTGACCGGGTTTGGATATGTCGTCATGTCCAGGGCGAGCAAGGGCGTGTCGTTTGTCGTTTCGCCAAGCCGCGCAATCGCCAGAGCTGCGACGGCAAAGAACAGCGGAATCACAAGCTGCTTATGCATACGCGTGTGCGTGTGTGGTTGTGTGCGTGTGGTTGTGAGTGTGTGTGGTTGTGAGTGTGCATGTATGTGTGTACATGTGCGCAATTGTGAGCATACATGGTGGCTCTATAGCCCGCGTGATATAAAACTTGTCGCCGCACACACACACACACATATGCGTGAACACACGCACACACATGCCAGCACGCACCTGCGTGATGATGGCCCACTTGTTGCGAGAAGAGTAGAGCGCGCGCTTGGTAAGCATGGCGCGCATCTGCGACCACAGCAGCTGTGCACCGACAAGCGGGGTTCCGGCATCAACCACCTTCGCGCTGTGCTTGTGCTCTGCATCCACAAGCACCTTCTGCTCAACACCATCACTGTGTGCGTGGTTGTCGTGGTCGTGTGATGCGTCGTTGCTGAGTACAAGTGCCTTTTCGTTGCCCTCGCCCACCTTCAGAAACACCTCCTCCATGGTGGTCACAGAGACGTTGTACGCCTCAAAGCCAAGCTTCTCCTTCTGCGCGTCAAGCGTGTCAAACATGGCTGGGAACTTGTCGACTTGGGAATGCGGCAGGATGAACGTGAGCTCCGTGCCCACGTTGGACACCAGCTCAGAGTCCTCCACGTGCTCGGCGATGGTGGAGGCAATGGCGCCAACGTCGCACACAGGCGTCTTGGTGACGTTCATGTGGTAGCCGACACCGAACTTGCTCTTGAGGAAGAACGAGGACCCCATGGTTCGCAGCTTGCCCGCAGCCATGATGGCGATGCGATCGCCAAGGAGGTCTGCTTCCTCCATGAAATGCGTCGTGAGCAGAATGGTGCGGCCTTGCTTGTGCTTGAGCAGCAGATCCCACGTGTGTCGTCTCTTGTACGGATCCATGCCACTGCTTGGTTCATCCAGGAGCACGACTGTTCGAATGGTGGCCGGTGGGGGGGGGGGGGGGAAGGAAGGAAACAGGTGTAGAAGTGGAGCGGTTGGGTTGGGGTCAGGGGGTAGGGGTTGAGGATTCGTTAGGTTAAGCGGTCGCAAGGTGTCGACGCAAACACGTCCACACATACGTACGTATACACACACGCATACACGTGTACACACATATCCACGCATACACACACACACACACACGCACACACACACACACACACACACACACAGCCAATGCGTGTCGCCTTGCAAGACTGTCATGTGCGCACCCTTTGAATCGCCACACAGCGCAATGCTGACGGAGACAGCGCGTCGCTGCCCGCCAGAGAGCGTGTCCACCCGGTCATTCGTCTTCTCCTGTCGTCGACATATGCAGTGTTGCGCATGAGAAGGTACAACAGCATGTTGCAAGGCGGTGCGTGTGCGTGTATGTGTGGGTGCGGTTTGGGTGAGGTGGCGAAAATGTCAATTGCGTAAAGCATGCGAGTGAAAAGGAGCATCAACAGTGCCAGCAGGTACGAGAATGCCTCTGTCGCATGTTCATCACAGCTGCACTGACTGATGGCACCACGGACCTCCAAATCCAAGTCCTTGGCATACTTCAGCACCTCCTGCTTTGCCTCTTCCACTGCACAATGAAGAGATTGAACGGCAGACATGCAATTTCGTAAGGTGGCGTGATGTGCTGATGGCAACGCGTGCACGTGTGCACTCTGCAGAGCACACACACACACACACAACACACAAATTCTTGTACACATACACACACAAATTCTCGTACACACTCACGCACCAAACACGTGTGTATGTGGGGGTTGCATGTGAATACGCACCTGTGAGGCCCTTGAGGCGGCTGAAGAACACAATGTGCTCTGCAAAGGTCAGCGCGTCAAACAGAACATCAAACTGCGGACACAGCCCGAGCGACGAGCGGACCTGGAAAAAGGGAACCGTGGCCACACCACGAACACGCGCACATGAAGGTAACGATGTGCGTGTGCGTGTGTGTGTGAGTGAGTGAGTGCGTGAGTGAGTGTGTGTGTGTGTGTGTGTGTGCGTGTGTCGTATGCGTGAGTAGGAAAGTGCACGTGCTCCTTGATTCATTGAACGTGAGAAACCACAACAGAGATGCAGCCGACAGCACGTACCCCGGCCATATCTGTGGTGATGTCGTGTCCGTTGACAACGGCGGTGCCGGATGTTGGCGGAAACAGCCCGACGAGAATCGACATGGCCGTCGTCTTGCCCGCGCCTGAGGTGTGTATGCGTGTGTGTATGCAAATAAATTCAGCAAGCGTGTTGAATGGGGGATTGTGAATGGATGTGTAGATGAAAGGATGAAAGGGTGGATGGGCTGGTAATTGGATGTGATTGTTAGACGACACACGCGCACACATGTACACACACACACACAACCAAGCAGCAAAACAGTTGCCCGACGCTGTGGTCAACAATACAGTGATCCTTGTTGTCACAAACTACGCACCGTTGTGGCCCAGGAGCGCTGTAATCTGGTTCTCGGCGCAATCAAATGTGAACCCGTCCAGGGCTACCTTCTTCCCGCCCGTCTCCGCCTTGAACACTTTGCACAGGTTCTCAACATGCACCCCAATCGGTGTGCCCTGTAGTGAGCAACAGCGACAATGGCAACAGATGGCATGATGGCGATTGGTGGTTGGTGGTGAGGATCGTGCTAGTTGTGTGGACAGGTGAACGTGTTGTTGTGACGTGGCTGGTGGGCAGTTGACAAGGGTGAGTTGCCACTGCATGCGTGTGAAGCAATACGCCTGCGACACACAGTTGTGATGGTTGTTGCTGCCACACGGAAGCGTGGCGGGAAACAACATGGTGGGATGTGAACTGCTGTGATGTGATGAGTGGTGATGTGATGTGTGGTGATGTGTGGTGATGTGAACTGCTGTGTTGTGTTGTGGAGACGTGTGGTTACCTGGGGCAGCGGCTCAAAGAGATTGGGATCATCGTCTGGTGCCAGGAACAACACGTCAGTTTGCAGTTGAGGCGTGGCGTTAGAGGACACAGTGGGGGCAAACAACACAGAAACACAGTAAAAGGCGTATGATACATGTCCCGTTCACACACACACACACACACACACACACACACACACACACACACACACACACACACACACACACACACACACACACACACGGTAGAAAGTCAGCAAGAGGAGCGACAAGAGCAACAACAACGAAAACACCAAACAACGAAACAAAAGCAACAACAGTATCGTGGAACTGACTTGCGTTCTTGTTGGAGTACACGGGGCCCTTGTGGACACCGCGCCAATATGAGGGCTGGAGAAAGAAGTAGAATGGGCGGGGGATGCCGTATGTGCCCGGCAGCACGTTGGTGACGTACCAAGCGAGCACGAGGTAGATGACGCTGTCGGCGATCAGCATACCAAACACGTCCGCCATGGAGAAGCTGTCCTTCTCCGTCGATCCGCTGTCGAGATTCGCAAACGAAAGGCCCTCGCCTGCCCAACGTCGTCGTGGTAGTGGTGATCGTGGTGAGTGGTGGTGGTGGTGGTGGTTGGGGGGGGGGCGGGTTTGAATATAGGCGTTGTATGCGAGTTGTTAAGTGTGTGAGGACTGTGTAGGTTGATAAATATCAAATGCAATACGTGTGGGGCGGGGGTGTATGCACACACACACACACACACACACCACACACACACACACCACACACACACACACACACACACACACACATACACATACACACGCTCACGCACGCACCGCTGGACTCGAAGACGCTGAGGATGTATGTGCCGATACCAACACATGTTGGGGAGAGGAGACAGAACCCGGTCTTGTCGCTGGCGGAGACGGACTCAAAGCGTGGGCCGATGTAATAATTTGGGGTGAAGGCGATGAAGAACAGCAGCCCTGCCGCAGCCGCACCCGTGCTCGCTTTCGAGAAGAACGTGCTGTAGAAATAAGTGTAGGAGGAGTTGGTGTTGAGGTGAAGGGTGAGAGGTTGCTTTTGAACACACACGACCTCGGTGCGGTTCAGCTCGGGGTGCAGTGAACAAACACGGACACACTGTTGCGCAAGTGTGGTGCGTACCTGACGAGGAAGCAGAAACAAATGGTGGAGAGGGAGAAGAGGAGAAGGAAAATGAACACAACACCCGTCTCTGAATACTGCGTAAACTTTCCAGCCTACAAGACACCATCGTGTGGAACCGTTTGGGTGCAGCGGATGTAACAGACACGAGCATCCACGTGAGCGAGCATGCACGGTGGAATACAAAGGCAAAAGGCAGAGACGCGCTTGCAAGGTCAATGCACAATACGACACGCATGTGCACAACACGCACACATTCCAACCACCCAAAGACGTGCACACACACGCAAGCGAGCAAAGTCGATGTACGTGTACATACGCCACGCCACACCACGCGTGCGACGCACCTCGAAGATGAGGATCATGAGGACGATGCTGATAAAGAGAAGAACAATGGCGCGGATGAACCACGCAACCCAATGGATCTGTCATGCAGTCGTGCATGTGTATGTGTGTGTGCATGTGTGTATGTGTATGTGTGTGTGTAGGTGTAACATGGTGTGAGTCGTAGAGGTGTTGTGGGAGGAACGTACGAGCGTGCAAATGAATGCAAGCGAAGCAGGTAAAGACAGGGCGAAGAAGCAACAAGTCACCGACTTGCCACAAATTGCACCGTCACACACACACACACATGCACTCGCTGACCTTTGGATCAAGGCCCATCATCGTCATTGCTTCTTTCAACCGCTTTTCCTTCTCCTGCACAATCTGGCGCACGAGTCTGCAGGCAGACCAAAAATCAATGAGGAGGAAGCCATGTCAAAGGCGAGCGAACGTTGAGAGAGCGTAGAAAACGTGTGTGTGTGTGTGCTATTTGGACGGCCCCTGTGCTCTTGGGCAAACGTTACCAGCACGTACATACACACACACACACACACACACACACACACACACACACACACACACACACACACACAAACACAAACACACACAAAGGCGCGACACGTACGATGTGACGGTGAAGAGGAAGGAGATGACGAGGACAAACGGCAGCGTGTCGCGGAGGGCGTAGATAAAGCCGTCGGACGAGTACGCCGGCCACGGCAGCGGAGACAGCCGCTGGAACAGTGACGATGGTGATGGTGACATGAGGGATTTGAGTGGCACGAGAGGCGTGGGAGGCGGAGAGGGAATAAGCGACGATTGGTACATTCGTCACGCATTTCGAATCACACACACGCACACATACACACACACACCGGAACGACGGGGGGAATGGAGCCGTTGATGGCTGCGATGATGGCGGTGTCGAGAGTGCTCTGCAGTGACAGGAAGTGGCTCTCGTCAAAGTACGTCGACCGCACATCGGGGCCCTGTGATGAATGGGGGTAGGGAGGGGCGGTCGTTGGAAATGGTGTGTGTGTGTGTGTGTGAAAATAGAAGTGCAGGCAACATTATGCAGCGCAGAATTGCGTCGAAGGCAAAAGACCATCGGTCAGAGGTAACGTGATGTAACATACACACACACAAAAAAACAAGAACACACGTCCACACATCACCAAACACCATCCATCCATCCATCCATCCATCCATCCATCCATCCATCCATCCATGCACGCATCCAGCTCCTGCGTGGACTGACCAGGGCTTCAAATTCTGGATAGGAGCGCTCCGTAGCCCAACCCTCAAAGCTGTTTGAGGGCAGGCCCTCTGGCATGCGCATGACGTAATGCACGTGGTCTGGCGTGAACCCCAGTGGACCTCGCCCGCCGCTGCCGTCATCCTCGTGGAAGATGACGGCTGTTCAGGACGGCGTGACGTGATGCGTGCAGTGTGACAGCACATGGACACAAGGCATGAAGGTGTGCACGAGAGGTCGTGTGTTAGGAACGAGGAGGTGACGTGAAAGGTACAATGAACGTGGCTACACGACACCACAAGCAGACACAAACAATGACGTGATGCTGGTGACACTGGCCAGCGAGGAGGCGACGGTGGTTGCTGCAGCCATTGCGCAACAGACACGAGCGCCAGATGCTAGATGTACGACGCAGTGCTACAGCGTACCAAGGCCAAAGCTGTTGCCGCTGCTTTGGTCGTAGCCGGTGAGCAGGTCTTCCTCTGTTGCATATCCCGTCATGTTGTGCGGCCCGTTGACAAAGTCAAACGCGAAGAACGTCGTCAGCAGCTGCTGGAACCGCTCCATCACCTCGTTCACTGAACGTGCGAATGTGTGCATGTGTGTATGTGTGTGTATGTGTGTATGTGTGGAAAAGGGGGAGGGGCGACATGAGTTGATGTATGTCTGAATGCATGTATGCGTGCATTTGGGATCAGCCTGGTGTCGTTTCCACATGCAAAGTGTGCGTGCCGCTGCAACGGGCATGAAATTATTTCCCACTCACAAGCTTTCATCCGCACACACACACACACACACATGTTGCACACATGTTGCACACACACACACACACACGTTGCACACAGCGACGACGGTGTACCTTGAGGAACATCATTTGGTGCGTATGCGATGACGGGGTAAATGGTGTCGGAGTCATCCTCAAACTTGATGGGGAAGCTGTTGGGCGTCCCAAACACGGTGAAGAGGACGGGCCGATCTGGCTCGCAGTTGAAGTCGTCAAAGAGCTGCGAGAATTCGCCAAACTGCTCGTTGTGGTAAAACCGCGGGTAGTCCAGTCCAGACACGGCCCGGGAACAAAACGTGGCTGCAGCAACAAGGAAAAGTGTGCATAAATGCAGCAGTGAGCGCGTATGCAGGGATGTGTGCATGGGTGTGCATTGTAAAAAGAGAGAGAATGTGTGTGCGTGTGTGTGTGTGTGTGTGTGTCTGTGTGTGCGCGTGCCTGAACCCTTCTCATACACACACACACACACACGCACGCACGCACACACACACACACACCCAGCACACATCACACGCATGGGATTGTACTTACTGTCTGAGAACTTTTCGGTGTCGATGATGGAGCGGAGGCTCCACAACAGCAAGAAGAGCAGCACAGGCACGAAGATTTCCGCACAGGTGCCAAGAGGGCGGCGTTTCTGAAAAGTGACAGTACGCCCAGGGGAACAGGAGGAGGAGGAGGAGGTGCTGTGAGGGACGGGGAGCGGGACTGTCACACACAGCACACAACACACACACACACACACACACGCACACGCGCACACACACACACACACAGCACACAGCACACAAGCACGCGCACACACACAAGCACACACACACACAGAGCACACACAGCACATAAGCACACAAGCACAAGCACACACACACACACCGCTACGATCAAACACACGCTCACGCTCACCAGCAACAGCCAGTTCTTCCACAGCAACAGCCGCAGCTGCGTCGCTTTGCTTGCGCGCATCTTTGCGAGGGAGGCGAGGGGGCGTGTGAATGCGTGCGCCCGTGTGTGTGGCTGGGAATAGGAGCACAAAGTCGTGTGCGTGTGATGATGCGAAAGACTTGCGTTTGACGCAACAGATGACGCGAGCAGCAGTTTGGGCGCCTTTTGTTGTTTGGGCCGACCGATGTGATGAGTCATCATTTCTTGTACAACAGCATATAGTGTAGTGCCTACAAATTCCACCAACACCAACCAACGAGCAACAAGTCGTGATGACTGGGTGGTTCTTGGGTTCCGCGGCTGAGGTTGTCGCGGTGCTGTGGCCTGCATGTACGTTCCACCCCTGCCTGTGCGCGCGTGTATGTATGCATGCGTGTGTGTGTATGTGTGTGTGTGTGTGTGTGTGTGTGTGTGTGTATGTGTGTGTGTATGTGTGTGTGTATGTGTGTGTGTGTGTGCTCATACTTGAGGTGGGTGGCCTGAAGAAAGCGTTTGCACGTTACATTATGTTATGTTGATCTGATCCACCCGATGTGTGGTGTTGATGATGTCTGACATGGCGTTGATGGTGATGACTCACATTGGCTTGTTGACGACCGGGATGTTGACGCAACGGCCCAATGCTGCTTGCTCCTCCTCCATAGATGCTTCCTTCAAAGCCATCCAAACCCGCAACAACGATGAATACGTACGCGCTGTGCATGGGCCGTTGAGGAGTGAGCGACATGTTGAAAACGCGCTGCGTGCACCATGTCGTTTGTTTATGTGCATGTGGTTATGGAACGCTCCTGACCATCTGTGCTTCTGATGACACCCACACGCACACACACACACACACGCACACACACGCACACGCACACACACCTGTCTGCTTCTGCTTGTGTCTGGGAAATGCACGACAACAGATGCGATGGATGAAGTACTGGGTTTGCTACGCCGTGTCCTTTGCCGTGTTTGCAGTCGCAGACATCCTTCTTTCTTGGTAAGGGGCCGTGTGTATCTGTGACACATGTGTGTATCTGTTGCACATTTATCTTCCATCTCATGGCATTGCACATTTATCTTCCATCTCACGGCATGACCCTTGATCACACCACGGAGCACAACAGCAACAAAATCACGCGCGTGAACACGCATACTTCACACGCAGACATGTGCGCCTGTGCGAATTTCTCCATGCGCTCACGTGCACCACACGCACACAACATACAACACACACGCACACACACACACACACACCTCTGTGCAGGGTGCCGTTTTATTATGTGGGAAAGACAGTGTGTTTGTTGGCGCTCGTCTTCAGCAAAGAGGTACGAGCATACCCCCAGGCTGTGCTTGGCGGCGGCTTGCTTTGCTGATCGACTGCTTTGTGTTGCTTCAACTAGCGCTCACCCGGCCCTCTCCCCTCTTGCTGCTGAACGCCCCCTGGGTCTGTGTGCCACATTAGGCGGCCGACAGTGCGTACACGCGCGTGATCCACCCCACCTTGGTTGCCGGTGAACCAGAGATTGACTCCCTCGTCAACGAACTCAGACAGGTAGGTAGGTGTCTGTATACGTGCATGTGTGCGTGTGCGTGCGTGTGTGTACGTGTGTGTGCGTGTGTGTGTGTGTGTGTCTGTGTGTGTGTGCGTGCGCGTGTGCGTGCTTTCCGGGTTGCGCCCACACCACACACAATTCGCTGTCCTTCCTTGTGTTGCTCACACGTGTACCACGTGCGTTACGACGGCCACGCCAGGGTGTACTGCAGTGCTTGAGACGGTGGTCCACGACAGCCATGCACAAGGGGCACTCAGCTTTCGTGTCCATCATGGCCTCTCTTACCCAGGTACAAACATGCACACGTTGTCTGTGTGTTTGCTTCTTCGTCGCCACTCCCTCCCTTCCTGGCTGCTGAGGGTTTGGCATTGTGAATTGCCCTGCCTCTGTCGCATTGGTTCATACTTCCCCTTTGACATTTTCCTTCCACCCTCCCCTCCATTCCCCCTACTTTTCCACCTCACCCCCACCAACCACATCCCCCCCCCCCAATTTCTTCGCGTACAGCCTGCACCCTCAGCAACAGCCACACCCACAGCACCGCCACCATCATCATCATCGTCGCAGCGCACCCGTCGCCGTCAACAACAACAACAGCCGGACCGCCGAGGACGAGGACGTGGAGGGGGATGGGCTGACTCTTCAGCTGATTCTGTCGTGCACGCCAGCGACGATGTTGATGTTCCCCACGCGCGGCACAGGTCGCATACCACCACCGGCCGCTACTGACTGCCGCGATGCAACGCACCTGATGTGACCCGTCTCTTTCTTGTCCGGACTTGTTATCATGCCGTTGTGCCTTCATCCTATTGTCACGGGATGTCTCCCTGTCTCTGGCTTGACTTAATCATCAGTTTATCGTGGTGCCTGTAACGTAAACGAACCCGCTTGCTTCTTTGAGAGTGGTAAACACGCATTGGGTGAGTGAGTGAGTGAAAACATTTGTCTTCATATGTGAATGCACCTTGGTCTCTGTGTGTGTGTGTGTTTTGTGTTGTATTGTGTGTGTTGTGTTGTATTGTGTTGTGTTGTATTGTGTTGTGTGCGTGCCCGCATGGTGCAGTTCGGTGTCATCAAATCATGCTTTCGCGTGTTTTTCAATTGTGGAGCGCGTGTGTCCAGCGTGGTGGCTGGCAGGGACGCCTGGACGCGGCCATGAAAGAACAAAAGCACACACGGCCGAGAACCGAGCACCGTGCGCTTTGGCAACAGAATCATTAACAGTCAGTCAGCATAGGCGAAGGAAAGGAAAGAGGTGAAGGTGAAGGGAAGGGAAGAATGAAATTGACGCAAGCGGTGTTTAACTACGCCCGCTCACTCGCTTTTCACATCTGTGGCGTTCACGCTTGTAACATCTGAACACGAGCAAACACAAACGAAACGAAACGAAACGAAACAAACAAACAAACAAAAGCAAAGCTTAGCAGGTGTCATGTCATGTCACGACAGCTCGACAAGGTTTGCCGAGTCTGGGCGTGGGCAGGGGCGCTTGAGCCTGTCATGTGCGCTGGTGACGGAGTGTGTTTCGTGGTAGTTGACAATGGCATTCAAACTTGGGAAGCGGCGGTCGTTGCCAACAAGCTGCAGGAGGACGGGTGGTGTGCGAGGTGAGGAAAGCGCAATACGGATGGTGACGAGGGCGAGTGAGCGAGGCGCTGGGGGGAAAGTGGGAAGCACGGGGAAACTTGCGAGACGACACGCACACACACACACACACACACACACACACACACACACACACACACACACACACACACACAGGCACATGCGCACACGCACACACATAAGCACGCAGCACGCACGCACGCACACACACGCACGCACAAGCAAGCAAGCAAGCAAGCACGCACGCACGCACAAGCACGCACGCACACACACACATACACACACTCGACCCACTTGATATTCCTCATCGCCGTTGACGTTGATCATAAAGTGCTTCACGCGGCCCTCGTGGATGAGCGAGAGAGAGTATCCAAATCGACTCTCCGCCACACGCACCAGGAACGTTCCGCTCTCCTTGTCACGCAGCATGTGTTCGGCCTCCTGTTGGTGTGACGGTGCGTGTGCGTGCGTGTGTGCGTGTGTGTGTGTGTTGGGAGTGTGTTGCAGGTGAGCGACTGTTGTGACTGCTTGAGGGAACAGAGCCAGAGATGCACGCGCAGAGCCAATGCCACAGACAAAACTATGCACACACACACAAACGATACGCACGAACAACCAACAAACAAGCATGCGACACACATACACACACACACACACACACACGATACACACACGCGCGCGCGCGATACCCATGCACGCACCCTGCGGGAGATGACGCCGTGGAACCACTGTGCAAACGAGTTTTCGGCCATGCCTGCGCCCTTTTGCTTCTCCACATCACGGAACCACTTGACGCTCTTCGCCCGCTGGTCTGTGCGTCGCCGTTGCTGCAGTGACGGGCTGTTGCCGGCAGGCGTGCGCGGCGGCAGTGGTGGGTTCGGGTTGTGTGGCGGATACACCTCTTCCTCCTCATCGTCCTCCTCATCGTCATCATCATCGGCACCAAGCATGTTGTCGTCGCTCAGCTGTGCGGCCTGGAAGCGGCGTTCGTCCAACTCGCACATGTGCAATAGGACATCACGGACGCCCAGACCGGCCCTTTCAGCGCCAATCAGGAAGCGCTCGGCCTGCTTCTTCTCCTCGGCAGCAGCAGCCATGATGGTGCGCACACGCCGGCGCGCAAAGAACCCGCGCACGGCGCTCTGCAGCCTGGAAGCAGCCAGCTGTACGGGTCGCACGGCGGCGCTGAGATGGTCCACGTGCCAGTAGCGCAGGAACACCTTGGTCTTGCCAACAAAGTACCTGTGGATGGCGCCAGAATACACAGCACAACGGGGATGTGCGCGCGTGTGTGTGTGTGTGTGAATTTGTGTGTGAGTGTGAGCGTGTGCACGTGTGTGCGTACACGTGTGTGATTGTGACGTAATCAATCAGCGCCAACACAAACGTGAGCACAGCAACACGAACGCTCATATCATCATTCACACCACCACCAACGCTGCCAGTTCTGTTACATGTTCTCACCCATCGATGCCGGCGTTGTCAAGGATGCGGCGGCACGTGGCCTGGGCAGACGCGCTCTCTCCAACGTTCCACGCCAGCACTTTGTACCTGCAGAACCCGAATCATGAACAGCGGTGCAGTCGAGTGATAGTGGTGAGCTCAAAGAACCACATGCATGGTGGAACGTACATGGATGTTGCGCGCGACACAAAAACACGTACACACATGCAACACGAATCACACAAATTCAACAACACATGCACGCCCTCACATACACACACACACGCACACACGCACATACACACACACACGCACGCACACAAGCACACGCACACACGCACACACGCACGCACGCAGAAGCAGCTGTGCTTTACCTTGAGACAAAGTCTGCAAAGAGGGGCCTGTATGCAAAGCCTTCGCGACGAATGCGTGTTGTCTCGAGCATGCCTGTGTACTTGAGTTGCTTCGACACCAAGTCTTCATCAAACAGCTCACACTGCTTGTCCAGGTTTGGTTTCACGCAGCGAATGAAGTGCGGCGACGCAACGTTTAGCCGCCCCATCAGCTCGGACAGCGATTTCTACGTGTGTGTGTGTGTGTGTGTGTGTGTGTGTGTGTGTGTGTGTGTGTGTGTGTGTGTGTGTGTGTGTGTGTGTGCGTCGATGTGAGTGAGCATCGATGCGTACACTTCGTGTTCAAGTGCATAATGATGCTTGCAGCCACGCGCGGTTGTGTTGTTGGCAAGAACACAGTACCACTCCGGCACGGCTTCCCGTTTCCCTCGTCCCTGCTAACGCTGACAACCCACTCCCCATCCCAACCATCCCACCAAACTCCCACCTTGAATGTCGTGGCAACGGAGGCGCGCTGCTTGCGGGCGAGATCGGCGCGTGCCTGACGTGTGCTTGCACGCATGAGGGCCTTGGATTCCTTCAGGTTGAGCAGCTTGCCCTTGGGGCCGTGTTTGCGATTGCCCTTGACCGCTTTTGCGGGTTCAGCACCAAACAACTTGCGTACAAGCTCGTTCTCACTGTTGGAGTGGGGACAGACAGTGGATGTGCGGGCGTGTGTATGCATGCATGCGTATGTATGAGGATGTGTGGGTGGGGTGAGAACGTGACATAGGGGAAGAAGTGAAAGCGTGGGTGAATTTCCCTCCAAGTCAACACTTGTCGTCACCCTAACAAATGCAAATACAAGCACACGCACATGCATGAACATTCACGCATTCATACAAGCACACAAGAGCATCTTGTGCATTTTCACATGCACACACGTGCAAACCACAGAAACTTGCCTGACGCGGAGGGCGCCAATGACATCAACTGCGAGTGTGTCTCTGTTCTTGTAGAGGAAGCCGTCGGCGTCATACTCCACGTGTCCAGCGTAATGACGCAAGGTGAACTGGCACTCGTTTCCGCGCGGCCGGGTGTAGTCGTTGTGCTCCGTGAAGCGTCCATGCAGCTTTTCCACAAGCGTGTCGTCTGTTGCGCGCGGGAAGTTGCTCTGTCGTGCATGCATGCGTTCGTGTGTGAGTGTGAGTGAGTGTGAGTGAGTGTGAGTGAGTGTGAGTGTGTGAGTGTGAGTGTGTGAGTGTGTGTGCGCGTGCGTGTGTGTGTGTGTGCGTGCGTATGTGCGTGTGAGTGGTATGACAGCGACTCATCATTCACAACTGTGGCCAATCACACTTCTAGAAAAGCAGTCACGCACACACACACACATATACACACACATATACACACACATGCACACACGTATACACACCCATATACACACACACCTCTTCGTCTAGGACGGCGATGAGCCCCGTCTTTGACTTGAGAAACAGGTCAAGCAGGGGCTTGTTGTCTGTGTAGGTGATGGCGGCACCGTCAATGCCCTCGCGTTCGTACTCCACAAGCTCCATGCGGAAGATGTGCTCGTTGAAGAAGAACTGCAGCTGCTCGTTGGCGAGGTTGATGCACAGCTGCTCAAAGCTGTTGGTGTCGAAGCACTCAAACCCAAAGATGTCCAGGATGCCGATGCTGTGGTCGGAAGGGTTGCGCTTGTGCGGGCCGAGGAGCTGGTTGCACCGCTCGAAGATCCACGAGAACGCGCGGTTGTACAGCGCCTTTGCTGTTGCGTTGCGGCAGTCCACGGCCTCGTGTAGCTTGTACGCGCGCTCCGTCTCCTCGCCGCGGATCACGTTCACGCTGCGGGTGAGGGCGAGCTTGAGCGTGTGCTCGTCCAAGCCAAGCTGCGCACAGCAGTCCTGCAGGAGCGCTTTGTCGGCGGCCACCTCCGCTGCATCGCCCACGTCTGTGAAGTCCAGGTTGCCCAGCAGCAGCACGCCCGAGAGGAGGGCCCACAGGTTGGCCTTCTCGTCGTCGGTGAAGCCGATGGTGCGGATGCACTCGTGCAGCTCTCTGCTTGCTGCGGCGAGCGCGGGGGTGCCAATGGCCTCCAGGGCATCTGGGTTGCTGGCAATGTAGCCGTACTCCTCTGGCTGGCGTAGCGCATATGTGATGCGGTCGTCGTCGGTCGCGCCGGCAAGCAGCAGGTAGAACACGTGGAAGGTCTGCTCGCCCGGGTTCTGGTGCACGACGCGAGACTTCTCCAGGAGGTACTGGCTCATGACGGCGCCGCGGATGCTGCCGTCCTTGCTGAACACAATCTCCGTGAACTTGCCGAAGCGGCTGCTGTTGTCGTTCATGAGCGTCTGCGCGTTGCCAAACGCCTCCAAGAGCGGGTTGACCTGCACCAGCTTGGTGTGCAGGCCCTGTACCTCCGAGCCGTGGCTCACGTGGATGAGGTGCTTCACAAACAGCTTTGCGGCCTCTGTCTTTCCTGCGCCAGACTCGCCAGAGATGACACACGCCTGGTCCTTGCCGCCTTGCACCATGTTCTGCACATGCGAATGTTGGGAGGGGGTATGTGTGCGAGTGAGTGCATGTACATGTGCGTGCGAGTGTTTGTGTATGAATGTGAGTGTATGTGTGTGCGAGTGTTGTGTGTGTATGAATATGAGTGCATGTGCGTGCGTGTGTGTGTGTAAGCAGCCCAGGCAATCGAACACAGACACATACACACACACAGACAAACCACCACACAAACAAACACGCACTACACACACACACACACACCTGGAAGGCGATGTCTGCAATGGCAAAGAGGTGAGGCTTGACGGCGCCCTTGTCCCCAACAACAGCGTATTTGCGCGCTTGCTCATCGCTGTACAGGCCGTCAATCTGCTTGAACGGGTTCACTGCATGCGCAAGTTCGAGGGGAGGCAACGTGTGTTTGTTTAAAAGGATCGCGTGTGTGTGTGTGCGTGTGTGTGTGCGTGTGCGCGTGCGTGTATGCGTGTGTGGTTTGAGTGAGCGAATCACATACACGTGTCAAGTCGCACGCATTCACACACATGACAAAAACACACACGCATACACAAGCGCACACAAGCACACGCATTCACGCACATGACAAACACACAAGCACACACAAGCACACACGCACACGCACACGCACGCACACGCACACACAAGCACACACACGCACACACAAGCACACATAAGCACACACGCACACACACGCACCTGAGACGAGAATCTCGCCCACGTAGGTGTAGATGACATCGTTGTCGAAGCGAGTTTGAAGCTCCTTGAGCAAAGTGGCCTCGTCCAGGTTTTCCAGCGAGGCCAGGTTGTCCGTGACGCCGAGTGCAGCCATGGTGAGGTCGCGTTGCACACCCTTTCAGTTGTTGCTGTTGCTCAGTATTCGATGCTCGGAGGTAGTTGATGCAAGTTTCTTGTTTGTGCTCAGGCAGTCAAGGCCGTCTCACAAATTATGCAGGGTTGCTGTGTTGATCCGCTCGAGGGATCTGGTGTATCTGTGGTTTGGTGTTGGTTGGATCGGAGAATGAATGCCTGCCTGGTTGCCGAGATGAACAGAACGCCGGATTGGTGTGTGGTGTGCAGCAGATGCGGTAGGTATGGCTGTTGTGAGCGGATGGTGCTGCTGTTGTTCCGTGGCTTGCTGCTGGTGTGGCAGGTGGTGCTGCTGCTTTGTTTGATGGATGGGATGCCTGGCGTGCCTTGCCTTCTTTCCACGGCAGTGTGGCGAAGAACTTGCAGTGTGCGTGTGTGTGTGTGTGTGTGTGTGTTTGTGTTCGCAAGTTGCTGTTGCTGTTGCTGTGGGTATTCGGAAGTTGCCGTCGCCAAAGGGTGGGGTGGATTGTGAACAATGTTTGCCGATCAGCAAGCAAGCAGGTGAGTGAAGCAAAGCAAGCAAGCAAAGAGCTGAGCAATCGGTGTTTGCGGCATGAGATGTGACTTTGACACATGACACCCTTTGATCCTTCGCGCTGATGCGCAGCCAAACACACAGCAGCCGCACAACCCAACAGCACAACCATCTCTGGCACTGGCATGCATGTATGTCGTCTCGAAGGGCGGAAGGACTTGGCACAACGCCACAACTAGGCGGACAAACGCCACCGCGCCTTGACGGGGTATCGAAAGAAAGACGCCTTCAGATAGTCTGGACTGAATTCAGTTCCACGTCAGGACACACAATATGGTATTTTATTGCTGAGTCAGGGAAACGAATCGTAGATGCTGACCAGCGCACAGAGTGGCAAGCGAAAAATGCTTGGAAGTGCAAGGTTCGCTCGTGTATCCACCACAGCGCTTGGGGTTGTCAAACTGCGCACCCGCGCTCACAACAACCCGGAGCACGTGGCACACTTTTTGCTTCCGCCTGGTTTTTCCTCTCTGGTGTGTGTGCTGTGTTTGCTTTGCTTGTGCTTTGCTGTGCTTCGCTTGTGCTTTGCTCCCTGCTTGAGTTTCAGGCACTTGCGCTGCCGTGCCTTTTTCCACTTTTCGCTGCCACGTCCAGAAGCCCGCCTCCTGCCTCTTGTCGTCTCCCTGGTAAGTGTGGTTGGCCACGCGTGCTCTCTTGCTCAGGTGGGGGCAGGTGAGGGATGGGTGTGGTTTGGGGCGAGGCAGCGAGGCAGCGCACCTCCTCCCCTTCCCCTCAAAGGAGGAGGAGGAGGAGGAGGCGACCACAGCATTCGCAGATGGGAGAGGGGCGCGCAGTGGAGCGGTGTGGGCGCGCGCGCGCGAGCAAGTTGACTCTGCGTCCGCCCCTGCAACAGCGTGAAAGAGATGAGATGAGAAGAAGACCACAACAGCGGTGTGCAGCAAGGTGTCAGTGCGGCGCGCGCTTCCTCCACAAACCAACAACCAACCGCATTTTGTGCGGCGGGTGTTTGTGTTGGTGCCGAGCTGGTTCCGTGTCGGGGTTGCTCGAGACCGTGCGTGAGTCAAGGAGGGGCTTGGTCGGTTGGTTTGGTGGTGAGGTGTGACAGCGCAAGTTGGGGAAAGCGGTTGCCCGCACACCAAAGCATTTGATGTCTTGTCCCTCCTCCTCCTCCAACAACAACAGCAACTGCTTTTTCTCTTTGTTCCTTGACACCATTTTCCTGAAAGCCAACAAACACATCCTTCATCGATACGAACGAACAGCTCACAATTCGTTCTCTCTGCCTCCTCCCCTCTCCTCCGACAGACAACAACAACAACCACGATGCTGTACAACCAGGTCAACATCCGCGAGCGCCTCGCCGCCGCGCCCGCTGGCAAGAAGAAGCTCGCCTTCTTCGAGGACTTCATGCTTGGTGGTGTTGCCGCCGCCGTGTCCAAGACGGCTGCCGCCCCCATTGAGCGCATCAAGCTGCTCCTCCAGAACCAGGGTGAGATGCTCAAGACCGGCTCCCTGGACCGCCCCTACTCTGGCGTGATGGACTGCTTCGGCCGTGTCATCAAGTCTGAGGGCGTTGGCTCTCTCTGGCGTGGCAACGCAGCCAACGTGCTGCGCTACTTCCCCACACAGGCCCTCAACTTTGCCTTCAAGGACAAGATCAAGGCCCTCATCAACTTCAAGAAGGACAAGGACGGCTACGCCATGTGGTTCGTCGGCAACATGATCTCTGGTGGTCTCGCCGGTGCCTTCTCCCTGCTCTTCGTCTACTCCCTCGACTACGCCCGTACCCGCCTTGCCAACGACAACAAGAACGAGAAGAAGGGCGGCGCCCGCCAGTTCAACGGCCTCGTCGACGTGTACCGCAAGACCATCGCCTCTGACGGTGTTGCCGGCCTCTACCGTGGCTTTGTCATCTCCTGCGTTGGTATCATTGTGTACCGCGGCTTCTACTTTGGTCTGTACGATTCCCTCAAGCCCCTCCTCAGCGAGTCCCTCCAGAAGAACTTCATGGCCACGTTTGCGCTCGGCTACGGTGTGACCGTCCTCGCCGGCCTCGCCTCCTACCCCGTTGACACCATCCGCCGTCGTATGATGATGACCTCTGGCGAGGCCGTCAAGTACAAGAACTCCCTTGACTGCGCCGTCCAGATCATGAAGGCCGAGGGTGCTGGCTCCTTCTTCAAGGGTGCCGGTGCCAACATTCTTCGTGGTATCGCTGGTGCTGGTGTGCTCGCTGGCTTCGACAAGGTCAAGGAGTACTACATTGCCATCCGCCACGGCGACGAGTAAACACAGGAAACCATCGAGCTCTTCTTGATGTTGCCTTTCTTGTCAAATCGCCTCTGTTGTCGTTGTGTGCTTTGTGCCTTCCTGCCCTCTCGTCTGATGTTTTCTGTTGCACGGCCACAAAGCCAACTCCCTTTTGTCCCCATCATGCTACCTTCTTTCCCCCTGGCCCTGCAGCCTGTCTCTTCGTGTGTTTCTTTCCTCGCTCTCTCCGTCTCTGAACCTACTCCAGACGATGTGTCCTCCTTTTGTCTCTCGACCATATAGCCAGCTGGTTTGTTTGACATGGTTGTGCCAATGTTGCAGTCCACTCCCCCCGAGTACACGGTCCTCTCCCCAGCAACGAGGATAGGTGGATGGTGTCAGGGAAAGAGAGAGAGAGAGAGAGTGTGTGTGTGTGTGTGTGTGTGTGTGCTCTCGTATCAACAGTGCACCGTTGGTTGGTGGTTCGTTTATCAATCAAACGTGTTGCGCTGGTTGCAGTGCCGCGCGCCTGCGGGAGGTACATCCTCAAATAAGTATGATAGGCGTCAACGCAACGCATGGAGCCGTTTGGCATCATTTCACATGTCACATCATGGGTGCTAAGACGAGGAAGGTGGCGGGACACGCTCAACGGCAGTGCGAGGAGGAAAGCGTTTGCGAAGCAAGACCTGCATCCCATAGGCGACCAGCAAACACACTGGCACCAGTGTCAGCATGGTCACCCACCAAATGTAACTGTCCGGCGCCTCTCTCGTCACTGTTGCGGTTACAGGCAGAACAGGGCGTGGGGGTTGGGCAGAGGGGGGGGGGGTGGTCAGTGATGCGGGCAACATAAGTGAGGTGAGGTGAGGTGAGGTGAGGTGAGGTGAGGTAGAGAAGGAGACGACTAAGCACAACAAGCTGACTGAACAAGCACAGGTAACTGAACAAGCAGAGAGCAAGCGGCCAACGCACACACACACACACACACACACACACACACACACGCACACACACGCACACACACACACACACACACACACACACACACACACACACACACACACACACACACACACACACACACACACACGTATGTCTGACCTATGCATGAGAGGATAAAGTTGAGGACTGCGAGGGAAGCGAGGTAGTCCCATAATCGTGGATGGTACGGCCAAATGCAAGGTGCAATCACGCTTACGGCAAGCATGCTCACGACAACGTTCACCCAAGCGGCTGGAAGGCGTGCGCAGCAAGAAACGACCGGTGAGTTGTGACACCGTGTGTGTGCACGTGTGTGTATGTACATGTGTATGTATGTGATTTATTGTGTGTATGTGTGTGTGTTGTGTTGCGTGTATGTGTATGAACAGCTCAAACGCACCAAGGCCGCGGTTATCCGAGAAGCTGTGTTTCAGCTCAAAGGGAAGGGTGCCCTCAAGCCCAGTGCTACGTGTGAAGAAGTCAACGAACGGTGAATGAGTGGGGCGAGTGAGGAAGTGAGAGAGTAAGGGAGTGAGAGAGTGAGGGAGTAAGTGGGGGAAGGAGACATCGACACACACACACACACACACATGCAACACAACACTCACTCACATGCGCACGCACGCACACACACACACACACACACACACATGCATACACATGCACACACACATATGCACACACACGCACACACATGCACACACATGCACAAACATGCACAAACACGCACACACACACATGCACATACACACATCTGCACACACACACACACATCTGCACACACACACTCACTCGCAGATGGGTCCAATCAGGCCCGAGAAGATGTATGCGAGCGAGTAATACGCAAGCGAAAGGCAGAGCAGGTTCAAGGCCACCGTGCTCGGCTGATCCCCCTCCCCTGTCCCCGCTCCACCACCACCTCCACCCATGCTACCGTTGTTGTGCTCGCGCCAAGCACACCAAGCACAACAGCTCCGTCGTTGTTTGTCGTCGTTGACAACAACAGCAAAAAACGACTGATTTCGCCAACCGAACCAGCACCCTACTAGACAACGAAGAGGACTGCTGCCTGCTGTTTGCCTCTCCGCACGCCTGGGTCTGCTTCAACGTTTGTTTGGTTGTGGTGCTTGGGCTGTCGGTGATCGGCAAGGCCGTGATCGCCGCTGCCGTCGTTGATCGTTGTGGTTGAGGCGAGGAGACGCAGAGCATACAAGCAAGTCGTGGTGCACAAGTGTACAAGCTCGCAGATCGGCATGACTGGCTGGTCGAGTGGCAAGGTTCAGCGGCTGAGCTCGAGCCCGACAAACGAGCTCCTTCAACTGTCGCCCATTGACAAGGCTGCCTTTAACAAGCCCCTTGTCGCCTTTACACCACACCATGTGTCCACAGACCAAGAAGAACTCAAAAGGTTGTGTGTGTGTGTATCTGTGTGTGGATGTGTGTGTGTGTGCAACACCAGGGCTTTGGTGTGCCTCCTCCTCTTTCTCCTCCTCTTTCTCCTCCTCTTTCTCCTCCTCTTTCTCCTCCTCTTTCTCCTCCTCTTTCCCCTCCTCTTTCTCCTCCTCTTCTCCTTCCTCCTCCGTCGCCTCCTCTTCTTCTCCTCCTCGTCTCTCTCCTTCGCTTCCTATCTCATAACATGTGTGCTCTCCCTGTGATCTACTTGCTGTGCAATCAGGCCCAAGCTCCCGTTTCGGCTCACGGGCGTGCTGTATCTGCTGCTGACCATCGAGTTCTTCCAGGTAGAACATCGCGTCTGGACGCAACCGTACACCTTCCGCGTTCTACCCCATCACCCTTTCCATGCATGTGCCTGCCCACCGACTCACGCGATCGCGCCACATGATAATGCTTGTGTTGGGGTTTGTGCGCCTGCTCAACAGGGCTTGGGTGTGTTGTTCACGATGGGCGTCGGCGAAGGCAGCTGGCCCAAATCGTAAGCCCTTCTCCTTTCACTTGGCTTCATAGTCACCTCTGTATGCCATGCTCCTTTGGACGCTCGTTTCACCCAGACGCATGTGCGCGCGCACACACACACACACACACACACACACACACACACACACACACACACACACACACACACACACACACACACACACACACACACACACACACACACACACACACACACACACACACACACACACACACACACA
>NW_004754931.1:1349795-1374795 GCF_000188695.1 Salpingoeca rosetta | reverse complement strand
AATCAGATTTGGATCATCCTGCACAAGGCCTTGGTCGTTGTTGCTTATACTGTCCTGTCTGACATCCCATTTGCACAAGGTATGTTGGCTCGTGACAACCTGTGCTCCTGGTGCCCTCCTTTTGGATGATGTGCCTCTTCTCTTGCCATGTCTTGCAAAGTCTTGCAAAGTATCGCAAAGTATTCTTCGCGACACACACACACACACACACCCAACAGCATGCGTCTCAACCCTGCTCGTTACCATCCATTGAATTGTCGTTGCTTTGCTCTTGGGTGCGCCCCTGCGTCCACTCTCACCACGCGCCTTCCACACTCACCACACCGCAATATTTTTCCCATCACCCACGCATCACTCCTCCCTTCTCCTCTCCTCCTTTTTTGCTTTTTCTCGGCCGCTGGGACAGCGGGCGCCGTGCTTGGGCTCTTCCTTGTGTCTTCGCTCATGTTGTCGCTCTGCAAACCCTTCCGCATCGCAAACGCCAACCTCATCGCCAGCTGCTATCACATGTCAGTCCCGTGTGTGTGTGTGTGTGTGTGTGTGTGTGTGTGTGTGTGTGTGTGTGTGTGTGTGTGTGTGTGTGTGTGTTTGTGTGTGTTTGTGTTTGTGTATGTGCGTGTGTGCGTACATTTTTGTATCCGCGTACATCTCTGTATCCGCGTGTGTGTTTGTGTGTCTGCGTCTATCCAACCGTGTCTTTGAGGCTGCCCGCGAAATTGGATGCCTTGTCACTGAATATTCTTCCCTCATCCGCTGTTGTACTGCTCTCTGTCCTCACTCCCGCACCACCTCACATGCTCCCCCATCCCATTTCTGCCACTGCTGTGTAGTGCGCTGATGGCGGCGTCGCTGCTTGTTCTGATGCGCCGCACCGACGGCTCCCAGGCCCTGCTCGAGTCCCCCTATCTCGACCGTGAGGTCATTGCTGCCGTCGCCTTTGCGGGCGTCATTGCCGGGTTTGTCTTTGCCACGTGGCTCGTCTCTGCTGCGCGCCACCGCTCCCAGTGGCCGGCGCCGTCCTCGCTCGACGCCTACCCGCCCGGCCCGCTCGCCGCAATGGCGGAGGCCAGTCGTGCCATGGCTGCATGCTGGGAGAGCCCCTGGCACCTGGCGCCAACACACACGCTCGCAGCCAGCATTCACGCCGTGCAGTCGTATGTGCAGGACCCGGACACGCCGGAGGGCGTCACGCTACAGCTTCGGCACCTGCTTGACAGCCTGCTGTTGTGCTACGCGCAGGTTGCGCCCCACTCGATATACTCGCAGGCGCCGCGGGCGTCGGTGTGGACGTGCCAGAAGCAGCTTGCCCTGATGATGCCGGAGATGCGGCGAAGGATGGACGAGCGCGACGAGGAGTACTTGCTCATGCCGCGCCACTTTAAGAGGTGTGATGTGGTGTGGTGTGGTGTGGTTGGTGTGGTTGGTGTTGTGGTGTGTTGTGGTGTGTTGTGGTGTGTTGTGATTTGTATTGTGGTGTGGTGTGGTGTGGTTGGTGTTGTGGTGTAGTGTGGTGTGGTGTGGTTGGTGGTGTGGTTGGTGTGGTGGTTGGTGTTGTGGTGTCGTGCTGTGGTCCATATGTGCACGTGTGTGTATGCACATGTATGTGTGTCCGTGGTCATGTGGTTGACAGGAAAGCTTTACATGCATACATCGACATGCTGCTTTTGCCGTTACTTACAGCCCGCGCGTGTGCGTTACGTTGTCTGCGATCCTGCTTGCTATGCACCAGGTACCAGCTGAAGATGGTTGCGTTCCTCGCGTTTCGGGAGCTGCTGCTGCGTGTGCGTGAGCGGGGCCACCAGCCCAGAGGTGACACCTTCGCCATCCAAGTGCGCCCGCCAAGCGGCAGTAGTGACAGCGCGTCTCTACTCGACACCTCTGAGGCGTGATTCCCTCTTGATGAGGCCCTCTGCGTTCATATGTCGTACCCGTACCCGTGCCTCTGTCTGTGTGTGTGTGCTTATGTGTGTGTGTGTGTGTGTGTGTGTGTGTGTGTGTGTGTGTGTGTGTGTGTGTGTGTGTGTGTGTGGTTATCTGCCTGTCGCTCTCTGCCTGTCTGTGCCTGTCTGTCTCTCTGTCTATGTTTACCTTTGTGTGTACAAAGGTGTGGCCTTGTGTCTGTCCCTTGACCCTCGGATTAACTGTCGGTGTGCTCGTCGCTCCCCTATCCCATTCTCCGCGCGGTTTGTCTTCTCCCTAACTTTTCCACGAGCATTCCGCTGGTTCCACCGTGCCCTTGAATGACACGTGTGTCTTCCTTGTTTCCCATTTTGACCCTTCCCACGCCTTTCTTTGCCTGACCTTCACGGCCCACACACATCCTACATTTGTTGGATGTGAGGGAAGCTGTGATTGTTGCTTGCTTCCTTTCTGGTTCGTTCTACGTGGTGACGGTGTGAGCAACCGACCCTGATACACGGATGCACGCCACGGCGGGCCGCTGCAATGCAGGCGACAGCCAACAAGAATCGATGACAACGGCACTGCGACAGGAGCGCGAGGCCGTTGAGCGAGATAACGAGGCCAAACCAGTGTGCTGCCAACAACGACAGCTCAGCACATCTCCTCCCACCACCGATGTGATCCCAGCCACGCTCCACACAACACGCTTTCTTCGTTTGCACAAGAAGCAGAAGTCCTCGAACCATGCAATGCTGCTCCAACACCGGTGAGCACTGCGATGAGTCATGGCGTGACACACACACACGCTCTCGCACGCAATCAGTCGCAATCCTTCACAAGCAGAAGCAGCCATTTTCCTTGTTCCGTCCGTTTGTCACTGCCACTGAGTCCATTTCCTTTCGTTCCAAGCAATTCCACTCCACTATCTCTGCCTCCCCCCCCCCCCTAAATGCCAAGATGCACGGCCTTTTTGCCGCTGTGCTCGTCCTCGCCCTCCTTGGCACTGAAGGTCATGCCCTGTCGCCCCCAAACAACGTGGACATCGTTGGCAAAGGCGTGCTCACTTTCCAGGTCAGTTATTCATGTCAGTCCCCAAGAAGCGCGTCACAAATGCTGTGTTAGCATGGGTGACACAACAAAATGGCACCACCCAATATGGAACGAATGCACCACCAAAACGTTTTGGCTGGCTGTTCGAGGTTGCCTGCAAGCAAGAGTGAATGCTGGGTTGTTGTTGAGCGTTCCTGTGATTCTCCGTGGTGCTGTGCTGAAGCAGTTCCACAATGACTTGTAGCGATGATCCCATACGCTACGACTCCGTGTTTCACACACACACACACACACACACACACACATGCATCTCCCTGCAGTCATCTATTGATGGCGATCCGCAATGCTCTTCGTCACGGTGCAACACGCCTGGGTTCATGAGTAGCGCCGTCTTCAACCTGTCTTCCTTCGAACAAGGCCAGCACTATGAAGGCACAGTTGCCGTTCCCGATGGCTGGACCTACCTCCCAAACTTCAAGGTGTGCTGTTTGCGTCCTGATGTGTGCATGTGCGTGCATGTGTGCATGTGTGTATGTGTGTGTATGCGTGCATGTGTGTGTATGTGTGTGTATGCGTGTATGTGTGTATGTGTGTATGCGTGTATGTGTGTATGTGTGTATGCGTGTATGTGTGTGTGTATGCGTGTGTGTATGCGTGTGTGTATGCGTGTGTGTTTGTATTTTGTGTGTGTTTGTATCTGTGTCTGCATCTCTATAAATGTCTGAATGCCCAGCACCCAAACGACAACTCTTGTCTCACCTTCCCCGCCCGCCCCCTTCGCACTCACACAGTGTCGACTCACGGATTCAGTCAAGGCCATGCACGACTGGTTTGACTACAAGTCTGTGGTGAACGCGTACACGCACTCGGAGCACCACGGCCTCTTCCACTCATCCTCAGAGACGCACTGGTTCTCTGCCGTCAACTCGCTCACGGTCAACAAGAACAACGTGGTCGTTCGCCACAGCATTGCCTGCACAAGCTATCATGTTCAGCGCAACACGTTCGACAACAGCGCCGTGCTCACCGCGGGCTTCAAGTCCAACGTGGCCGAGCTGCTCCCGCGCGACGAGAGCGAGTACAACGATAAGCTTAACGACATGCTGCAGTTTGCCAACGCCTACGGCGACTCCGTTGTTGCCGACGCTGAGTTTGGCGGCAAGTCGGTCCGCGTAACCGCATTCAGCCAGGAAAGCTTCGAGCATCTCCGCAAGACGTCGGGCGACCTGCACTCCTCAGCCACCCTCAACCACATCTGCTCCATTGGTGACGACGTGCTCTGCAACAACCGCACCCCTGGCTGGAACGAACAGGAGGCCTTCAACTCCAGCAAAATCTCCGTGCAGACAAGTTACATCCCCTTCCCGCCCGTCCACGGTCAGCTCACGCGCGGCGCAAACGCGTGGGCTCTCGCTGTCGAGAAGGACCCGGGCGTTGTCGCATACACCCTGCAGAACCTCACCGCCGTCCTCACGCCAGCCTTCTTCCCAAACGACCCAGCTATCGGCACGCGCGCACAGCTCTACCAGCGCTTCCTCAACAATGACTTCTGCAAGACGCGTGCGGGTGGCTGCCCCAAGCTCCCCCCACGCTCTGCTCGCTGGACCACCACAGACACGGGCATCACGTCCTTCCAGCCCATGGCAGGCCATGCTGCCGTGTTTGCCAACGTCTCCATCTCCACCGCCAACGCCAACGCCAACGCCAACGCCGTGCTGTTCTTCAGTGGAACAGCGAGCCAAGCGTCCCTGCCCGATGTGCCCGCCGTGCAGCGCTACGTCCCCGCAGCCATGCCGCCAAAAACGGCGCCAACCCCAACCAAAGCCGCCCAGGACCCATCCGCTGCATTGCAGGGGGTGGCGCCATGGACGCTGCTCTCGCAGGACCCGCGCGCCAACGTGGCCAACGCCTCCGCCGCCGTGCTCAACGATCGCGTGTATGTCACCGGTGGCGCCGGGCCGCCCTTCACCAACACCAGTGGCCGCACCACCGTCATCTCCTTCTCGCCCCAGAAGAACGAGTGGATCAACGTGGAGCCCATGCAGACGCGCCGCCAGTTGCACTGCACGTTTGTCGCCTGCGGGGCGCTGCATGTTACTGGCGGTGGCACGCCTGTGACGGAGGTGTATGACCCGGAAACCGACTCGTGGTCCACAGTTCAGCCCATGCCCCTCACCCTGTCCGGCATGTCGTGCACGGTGGTGAACGACTCGCTCGTATACGTCGTCGGCGGCGTGCTGCCGGACGGCACGCTAAATGCAAAGGTGCTGTTGTACAACGTGGACACAGACCTGTGGAGCGACGCCCATGTCCCGCCCATGGGAGGCGCTGACACTCCACGCATGGGGCACGCCGCCGTCGTTGTGGGCAACGACATCCTCATCATGGGTGGCCGCGATGCAACTGGCCTCGCAGCCCGCTCACCAGACACGAACGCCGTGGCCAGCCTCAGTGACGTGCGCATCCTGCAGCTCCCTGTCAAGGGAGCGACTGCGGAATGGATCCCTGGCTGCGGCCTTCCCGAGGGCACCGCGTTTGCCCCGGCAGTCACCATGCCCTCGGTGAGTGCACCCGGAGGTGTGGACGTTGTCGTTGCTGGCGGCTGCAAGGACAGCCAATGCAAGGGCGTCGTCTCCAGCGTGCAGACATACACCATTGCGCCAGGCGCAACAATCCAGTGCTCGCAAACCGCAGTTCCTACTACCTTTGGCGCCAACAGCAACACCGCCAGCGGCACCAGTGCCAACAGCGCTAGCAGTAGCAGTGACAGCAGCAGCAGCAGCAACAACAGCAGGGCACCTCGCACCAGCGCTGGCTCCACCAGCTCCCAGACCTCAAAGCAAGCCCGCGTGACCAGTGCTGGTGCTGCATCGCCACCGCTTCATCCCGGTGCATCGTTGCCTGGGATGGGCGTGTCCACGGTGACGGGCAAGGTGGTGCCAGCGCGCGTGTTTGAGCCAGACTGCAAGAGCTGCTTCTGGCTTCACAAAACACACGACAACCAGAGCGTGCCCAACGCCTTGGACGTGCGCTCGCTGCGCCGCTGCTCCTTCCAAACAGAGACGGGTCTCATCCAGGACGAAGTGGATGCCCAGGTTGCAGCCAGCGCCTGGATGAGTGCTGAGCTTTTCTTCGGCTTCCCGGGCCTGCTGGACTTTGCCTTCAGCGCCAACTTTGAGGCGGGCTTGTCTGCCTCTGCCTCCACCACCTTCCGCCACACCACCGCCTTTGCCTCTGGCCGATGCGAGCTGTTTGACATTAACTACATTGAGGCCCGCCCAGGCGAAGAAGGCGTTGTTGTGACGCCACTCGCCAGCACGGACCCAAACGAGGCCCCCCGCAACAGCCGCAGCAGCCGCAGCAGCCGGAGCAGCCGCAATGTCAACGCCGATGGAGTCCACACAAAGAAGAGCGACGGCCCTGACTCCCTGTTGACGCCGCCTGTGTCGCCCGACTTCAAGGCGGCTGTGAACCTGCTGGTGCAGCAGATCAAGGAGGGAAACACCACCAATGCCCGCGCCCTTGCCGTGAGCATTCTGCAGCACTTTGGCGACGCCTATGTGAGCTCTGCCTCGTTTGGCGCGCGCTTCTCCCAGTCCTTCGAGATGACAGAGTCGCACTTCCACGCTGCCCTGCGGGCCAACGTCGACTTTGGCTACTCAAGCTCGCACTCAACCCTCTTCTTCTGGGGCGGCTCCCACAGCGAGGACGCGCAGGCGCACGTGAGCGCCAACGCTGATCTCGTGCGCTACACCAGCTCCAACCGCACCACCTGCGTGCCGCTCTGTCCGCCCCTCACCAACAACGTCACCATCAACACGACCGGGTTTGATAACATCTTTGACAGCGACGGCGGCCACGTGTCCCCAATCGCCACGCGTGTGCGCCCCATTACCGAGGTGGTGACACCCGCGTACTTCCCCACCATCAGCCACGCCCTCCTGAACCAGACCGCCGAGCTCATCCGATCCGTCATGCTGGACGGAACGTACTGTGCCCATACGCCCGGCTGCTCGGCAGCCAGGCGACAGCCGACGTGGCAGTATGCGCCCAACATGCTACCCGTGGGCGCCACATACTCGCGCGCCGTGCTTGTCAACGAGTCTGCGGTTGTTGTTGCCGGCGGCTGGCTTGGCACCGTGTCCGACGTCACCCTGCTGTATCGGCCGCCCATGGTCAAGGGCGTGCAGGCGCCGCAGTGGCAGCACGTGAGCCCAGCCCCTATCACCAACGCGTCATCTCTTGTGCTCGCGCCCAACAGCGCGCTCTGGTCCGTGTGCAACGTTCCGGCTGGCTCCACGTCAAAGACACAGTCGGCCATCTACAACACAACGACTGGCATTTGGGTCTCGGGGCCCTCCCTCCCTGATTCCGTGAACAACGCCGCGGCCGCGCTGGACGCCGCAAGCGGCAAGATTGTGGCTGTGGGTATGCTGGCTGGTGCGTCAACGCAGACGGCATGTCGTGCGTACCACCTTGACACAAGTGCGAGCTCGCCCTCGTGGCAGCGTCAGCCGCATACAACACCACTGCTGTGCCTGGCCAATGCAACAGCTGTGGCAGACGGTTCCGGAAGCGTCTTCCTGTTTGGCGGGCGCCGCCCAGATGGCTCGTGCTCCTCGGCCATTCTGAAGTACAACGTGACCACCGACGAGGTGCGCGTCGTTGGGTACCTTCCCATGGCCATGTGTTCAGGTCAGGCACACACGCTGCCCACTTCATCCTCCGCCCACACCACCACCACCACCCCCACAATGGACAGGCATAAGAACTTGGGTCGGGCGTCCGGTACTCCGTTCCCTGGCCGTGCAAGTGACACTGTCGTCATTGCTGCCACAGATCCTCACTCTGGCAGTCGCTTAAATGTGTGGCGTTGGAACATGGTTACACGCGAGCTGGTTGTGCTGCCGTCCTTCAACCGAGGTGGGGACGAATTTGCCGCCGCCATCACCACCGTGTACATGCCCAGCACAGATGAGCTGTATGCATTTGGGGATGGCATGCTGCCACTTCGTCTGCGTGCGGCTTTTGGTGTTGTTGCACCTCCTGGTGCAACCGTGGGCGACAAGGTGGGCCTGCACCCAGCAACCCAGTCCCTGCCAGCACAACCAATTGAGACACAATCGTCCCAGGCTCCCTTCGGTGCTGCATCATCGTCATCGCATGGATTGCCTTGGTCTTCGTCATCCCTGTCATCCCCGCCTGCGTCAGCAGCACACAAGCACCCCCTTCACGGCAGGCACCACCAGAGCAATGCGTATCCTCAACAAGAACAACAGCAACAAAGTGGGCGGATTCGGCGTGGTGGCAGCCGGCCGGTTGCCGTGTCCCCCAAGCAGCCGCAAGGCAAGCCAGCCCTCCGGTTTCAACAGGTGGACATGATGCTGCGTGGGTATCACACGATTCGCGGGGACCCCCTGTCGCGCACAGGTGCCGACCCTGGCTGGAGCCGCTATCCCGTGTTTGAGATGGACGGCAACACGCCCTGGTCTGGCGTCATGCAGGTGCCTGGCGACACATACGACTGGACACTTCCACCAGGCATCAATGGCGAAGGCGGTGCGAGCTCGGACACGTGCAAGTACGCCAAAAAGGCCTGGCACGTGCACGGAACCACGGCGCTGCAGCACACGCTGCGTGGCCTCTTCAGCGTCATCCCATCGAAGAAGTTCCTCTGGCCGTCGCTGCTCGGGTTTGAGTATTCCCTCGGAGGAACATGGGCCATGGTGACGCAGCAAACGGCCAGCTTCACGGCAGACCTGGCCATTGCCATTGGTCACTGCACCCGCTACACGCTTTCCCGCCCCAACTATGCGTCGGGCCTCAGCTTCACCACCAATTTCTTGAATGACCTGCGCGCGCTGCCAAGAGACGTGGATGACGACAACCTGCCTGTCTTCGCCAACTTCACGGACAAGTACGGCTTGTATCTGCCAAACTCCATCCAGTTTGGCTCCATGAGCGTGCAGGTCTCTGCTGTGGAGTCGTCCATGGTCCGCGCCATGATTGAGGGCAAGACGTCGCTGAGCGGCGGTGCCGAGGCAGCACTGCTGTTCTTCTTTGACCTGGACGCCTCAGCATCGGCATCGGCCTCAGCCAACTTGACGGCCGAGATGCGACAGGCCATGACATTCAACTACACCACGTGCATGCCCCGCTGCCCACCCCGCGTGAAGGACCCCAGCAACAACGCGGCCGCGTGGCAGGCGGAGCTGGAGCTGCCACAGGGCGAAGTGTACCCTGTTGGCGTTCAGCTGGACGCCCTCCCCAATGTCCTTGACCAGTCACGCCACAACCTCCCTTCTGATCTGCAGGGCGAAGCGCTCACCGACCGCCTTGTTGCACTGACGGAGTATTGCGACCACTACCTCCCACAGCACCTTGGTGCACAGGCCGCTCAGGCAAACCTCCTGTGGAAGAACGCGTCACACGTGGGGGAAATGCCCGCACCGCCCGGCCCGCTGCCAATCCCAAGTGCCCTCCGCCATCCAGTCATGGGCGCGGCTGCGCTCATGTACCACAACGACACGCTGGTCATTGGCGGCTTCAACAGCTCTGGCCTGCCCACAACGGAGGTGCAGGTGTTCTCCTCCGGCTCGTGGGTGACGCAGGGCATGCTGCCCACCCCGACGGCGTATGCCGCTGCCACCGTGTTCCGTGACCAGCCATATGTGTGCGGTGGCATCGACACGTTTGCCAGCGGCACTCCCACAGCGACAGGCAAGTGCTACTCAGCCGTTGGCGGGGAGTGGAGTGCCCGACCATCGCTGCAGGTGCCACGCTTTGGGCACAGCATGGTTGTGGTGAACGGCGCGCTGTATGCAATTGGAGGCATGATGTCGAACGGGACGGCGCTGGCCAGCATCGAGGTCCTCACAACCAACGCCACGACCTGGACCATCCTCAACACCACGTCTCTGCCAGCCGCGGCGAGCGGCATTGCTGTGGCGTACTCGCACGCCCTCAACAAGGCTGTGCTGGTGGGTGGCCTCTCGGACGGCAGCGCCCTGCAATCCATCCTCGTCTTTGACGGCACCAAGGTGACCACCATCTCGCCTCGGCTCGTGCTGCGCGATCCGGTTGCATTTGCGTCGGTGATGGAGATGCAGAACGGCTGGCTTCTTGTGACAAACGGAGTCAGCGGCAAGGGCGGCGCGTCAACGCGAGTGTCGTATCGCCTGGACCTTCAGGCCATGTCCGTCTCAGCCACACCGACACCGCCGTCTTATCAGATCGGCGCTGCCATGGTCCCCATCACCAACACAACTGGCCTTCTCTTTGGTGGCGAGTCCTCATTCACTGCGCAAACGATTGATGGCACGTACCCGTTTATCGACGCCTCCACAAGCGCTCCATTCACAGCCTCCACGGACATCAAGGTTGTCTCCTTCCAGTGAGCACGGGTGAGATGCTGAAACCGCCCTGTATCGGAGAATCAGCGAACATTTCCCGCTTCGATGGACGGGTGGACCGTTCCCCTCCATGCTTCTTCTTGATCCGTGCATGTTTGGTTTCCACTTGTCATGCTTCAAACACTCACACATATGCCATTGACCACCACTACAGTGTCACGCAAGCGTTCAGCGTGCACGTTACCATGTTGCTGTCCTTGTTCGTGACGTCATGGTACACTCTCTTCCGATGTTCCGAGTTATGTTCACTTCAAACCTGCACCATTGCTTGTGGTATCACGTTCATTGATCAAGAAACCATCACCAACATCCATTTGGGATGAAAGGCAAGAGGACATGTTGCTGGTGAAACCATTCAATATATTCAGTGGGGGGAGGATGCATGCAGAACAGCAATCGGTTGCGCTGGAGATTAAGGCGGAGAGGATGAAGTGGTGCCTGTGGGTGTGGCGGAAATCGTCGTGGATGCGTCTGTGTAATCGCAGGTGATGGGATCAGCGGCGTGTGCGGGGTCAGCACACTGGTAGCTGACTTCAACATACTTGTAGGTGCCCACGCACGGGTCCGTGAACACGGCGTTGCACGCCGCCACCTCACACGCAGACTGTCCATCGCACACCCCGCGCATGACGGCTGTGCCGTTGACCTGGCACGTTGCGAGGTCTGTGCTGTTGGCGCGGGCGAGCGGGTCCGGGCACACGCTGTTGTCCAGCCTTCCGTAGAATGCATTGGCAATCTTGATGACGTGGTGAGGCCCGCAGCTGAGTGACATCATGGCAGAGGTGCAGTCGTGCTTTGGCGCAGCCTCACACTGTCGCTTGTTGTTGTTGTTGTTGTTGTTGTTGTTGTTGTTGTTGTTGTTGTTGTTGTTGTTGTTGTTGTTGTTGTTGTTGTTGTTGTTGTTGTTGTTGTTGTTGTTGTAGAACTTGTGGAGCTGTTGTTTGGTGTTGGTCGTGTGGCGGAATTGCAGTTGATGGGGTCGCTGATGTTTGTTGGGGCGACGCATTGGTAATCCACCTCCAGGTACTTGTACGTGCCATAGCATGGGTCTGTGTACGCGCTGTTGCAGGCTGCAACGTTGCATGTGGAATGACCGTCGCACTTTGGTGCCAGAATGTTCAGCACGCTCAGGTAGCAGGTGGTAAGATCGTGGTTGCTGTAGGGGCACACGCCGTCATCAAGCCGGCCATAGAAGGCACCAGCAATCTTGATAACACGGGTGGGTCCACAGTTCAGCCTCTTGGTCGTTCCACATGCAGTTTCACAGTGGCGCTCCCGAATGCACGTATCGCCGGGCAAAGGCGTTGCTGCTGCTGCTGCTGTTGTTGTTGTTGGCGTACTTGTTGTTGTTGTTGGCGTACTTGTTGTTGTTGTTGTTGTTGTTGTTGTTGTTGTTGTTGGCGTACTTGTTGTTGTTGTTGTTGGCGTACTTGTTGTTGTTGTTGTTGTTGTTGTTGTTGTTGTTGTTGTTGTTGTTGTTGTTGTTGTTGTTGTTGTTGTTGTTGTTGTTGTTGTTGTTGTTGTTGTTGTTGGCGTACTTGTTGTTGTTGTTGTTGTTGTTGTTGTTGTCGTTGTCATTTCGCTTGTGCTTGGCTCAATTTCACTTGAGGTTGAAGTTGAGCTTACAGTGGTGCTGCTGGTGGTGGTTGTCGTCATCGTGCTGCGACTGCTGCTGCTACCGGCACGATCTCTCGTGCTTGTTGTTACCGTTGTGGGAAGTGTTGTGCTCGCTTGTGGACCTGACTTCAAGCCGTCATACTGATCCGACTGGCAGTCAATGTCGGCCGTGAAAAAAGCACACCTCGTCCTGGTAGGATTGTTGGGTCATCAATCAGACAGTCAGCACAATGCCACAGGACCACAACACCCGTATCAGGTGAAAGTAGCAAACAAAGCAAGAGAGAGCTCTGCGGTGTGTGTTTCGTACCAGCACTGCAGTGCTTCGAGGGTTGGAGATGTCGCGTTGGTACTGTCGTCCCCGCAGGCATCAATGCAGGCATTGAATGCGCCCAATGCACCTTCAGTGTGGTGGACGTGTGCCTCCACACATGCAACAAAGCCATCGGTTCGCGGGGCGTCAACGCTCTGTATGCAGCAAAGCAACCCAAGTGTGAGAAGATCCGAAGTAACGAGAAACAGTTCATTCACCACACCTCTACATAGGCCCAGTGGCGGCTATGCCCCGCTCATGTATTCCCACACGGATGTGGCCGTATGCATACACCGCCTTGCCGGGTCACAAGCACAAGCAGTACAAGCAGCAACAGTCGTTGCTCACACAACGGGTATTTCACCTTGCCAACGCAGACGTTGATATGGCGGTGACAATCGGCTGCGCAGCGCTGCTGTTCTTGTTGCTGTTGCTGTTGCTGTGCTGCTGGTGGTGTCGCTGAGGGCTCAATGGCCTCGGCGAAGAGAACTGCTGATGACAGGAAGATTGCACCTGTGAGCATAAGGGATCCCAACAGGTAGGGCCTGAAGGTGCCTGAGGCTGCGTTGCGGTTGCTGACCGTGAACATCATCGCAGCAATCGACGGTGTTATGGTCTGCTCGATGTGTGCTCTGCTGAGAGGAGGCGATTGACGGTATAGCTTGGCCGCGCCTGGTGTTGCGGTGCGAATCAGGCCAGGCGGTGTCGCTGCTGGCTGCGTTTGAAGTGTCGGGGTGTAAATAAGTGGATGGTGGCGAGAAATGATCGGGAGGCCACAGAACCTTGCCGCTTGAGCGCCAACCACAGGGCGCTACCACAGATAACATCATCTCATCACGTCGCTCAATATCTAGGAATGCGTCGTATCCACTTGACCAAGTGTGCGAGCATCCACGAGGAGGTTTCTGCTGGCAGGTCCAGTTCGGGGAAAGAGACCACAAAGTCGACCGGTCTGCAGGTAGGCTTGAGTGAGAGCTTCGGGGAAATAACAAGGGCATCTTGACACCGTATCAGGCACGTTGCTGTAGTGCAGCCAAGAACTGCACGTCGGGGCCGCGTGCACGTGCAAGGCCTTCTGAATTCGGGCTGGCGAAGAAGTACATGACATATGATGCGCACGATATGACATGTGACAACCGTGCGAACACGAGCCTGGCTGCCTGGCGGTTTGCTTGACAGTGTCCTCGACTATCGTTTAAGCACTTTGTATCCGCCCGAAGCTCCTATCCGTGGTTGTTGGTGTTGGTTGTCGTCCGTCCGTGCATGGTGTGTCACAGCCGCACGCCCTGACACAACTGTGCGCGAAATCACTGTCGCCCTCTTGGTGTGGGCGCACGATACGCCCGATCATGCTGAACGTGCTGTTGGAGTGCCAGAAACGTTTACTGAATAAAGCACATCAATAACGCTGGTGTGACATTGACACAATTGCACCACGCAGCAGAGCACACAATACATCGCTGGGCATGGCTCCCATGGCGCCATCACGCCTGGTCCTCTGTGAGGGAACGAATGCGGGAGATGGTGTCAGACCACGTTGTCTGCTCAAGTTGCAGCCCAGCCCTGACGTCTTCCCATGTCTGTTCGCGGGACTTGCTTGCTGCTGCAAAGTGCTCGCGTGCCACCTGCACACTGGCATCACGCGCTTCTATTGCGCGGTGGTGCAGGCTTGTGCTGAGCATGCCCACGCCGTGCGCGGATGTGAGGCGGCGGTGCTTTCCAGGCATCACCTGCCCCGTCACAATGAGCGGGAAACGCCCCTTCTGCCGCTGCTCTGCAACCTCAGGAGGTGCAGTCGGATCTGTCACAAAAAAACAAAAATCCGGCGCACCAGTGAACGAGGAAAGCAATGTATGAATGCATGAGGATAAGTCGAGGCAACTACTGCAAGCGTCAGAATAATTGTATATGTGTGTGCGTGTGTGCGCGTGCGTGTGTGCGCGTGTGCATGCGTTTGTGCGTACTCGCGTGCGTGTGTGCAGTCGAATACACGTGTCCTTCAATCACAAGACTTCAAAAAGATCGCCTGACCTCGTGACGGCAAGTAGAGTTCGTTGGGGTTGAGAACGTCCTCGAAGATGTTGCACAGATTGTGCACCATTTGGTTCATATCATTCACAAACGTCGTCAGCTGCAACACACGATCAAGGAAAAGGAAAGTGAGACGTAGTGCACTGACAGGAGGACAGAAGTGCACGACACACTCGACAACACCTCACACGCACACGGAGAGAGATAAGTGGATGTTGACAACCACGCGCACAAGCAAATGCGCACAACACACACACACACACACACATACACACAACACAACACATAACACAACACACAACACACAACACAGCACAACACATCACGCAACACAACACAAACTCCTTACCGCGTCGTCATCTGCCTCGACAGACTGCTCGGTCAGCGCGTGCAGGGCGGAATCAACGTCTTGTATACGTTTGTGTTCTTCCTTGTCCAACTGCTGCAAGTCATCAGCAAGCGCGGGGTGCGCAAGCTGTGGACGAAGCCGTGCCATGTGCTGCTGGTGCTGCTGCGTCCACGCCTTGCGCATCTTTGCCAGGGAGTCGCCGTGCAGGGCGTGCATCGCATTCGTGTGCTGCGACACGCACTTGAACGTGATGTTCTCAAACACGGCCCGCGTGCTGACCATAAACATGGAGTTGATGCGGGCGAGCAAATCAATCAGCAGCTGCACAGCCTTCTCGTAATACGTGCGCGCGCGATCGTCGAGCTCGTTCAAAATGTCCTGTACAAAGCCACAAGCAAAGCTCGCATGTGACCAGCAGCGACACAATGCGACGGGTGCACCGGCATCGCAGGAAATAGCATCCCATTGCTGCTAAACCACGGCGTGAAAGCACGTGACAACCACCACACATTTCAACTGAGGCACTCAGCCCGCAGCGCTCATCACCACACGCCCGCACCTGAACGTTGTCCATGTAGGATTGGATGGTTTCGCGGATCTCGAGTGGGCGCAGTGTGTGGCGTGCGTGTCTGTGGTGGTGGGCAGGAATTGCATGGCAAACAAAATCGTGAAAGACCCAACAAAGGCAGAACTCTGTGAGCACGATTCAACATGCCACTGACAACAGAAGTCAGATTGCATGGGCGGAAGGCACATCAACCGTATACACACACACACACAAGCGTTATGAGGTACATGTATATGTACACTGAGAACACAACAAGGTGCCCAACGTATCCACAAGCCACGCACTTCCACGCACACGCATACTCATACGCAACCACATAACACGCAAATACGCACCCCTTCTCGTAGAAGGGAACAGCGAGGTGGATGATGGCTGATCGGCATGTGATGCGGTGGCTGGTGATGGTGTGCATAAACGAGTCAGGACGCCCCGGAATCCAGTCTTCTACCATCAACCGCAAACCACGCACAGCGACTGGCACCGTGTTCCTGCAACAGCGCCAACATGCAGTGTGAACAGTATAGCGCGTGTTGAGGAAACTCCAGCACCAACACCACGACACGCCCTCATATGATGTCGCTTCACCACAGAATCGCGAAGACACGAGTCTGTCTGCAAACATAACCATCAACCACACCTTTGGCTGAAGAGCCAATGCCTTGCATCAAAACAAAAGTCACACAGCGGGTGGGTTGGCAAGCCAACGCAGAAAACCAATGACTTCAATCATACACACCTGCCATTGGCGACAGGTTGCTTCGAGCTCTGGCCCTTGCGCTTGCCCGTGCTCTTTGTGGACTTTGCTGTTGACTGGCGCGCACCCTTGGACGCGTGCGAGGCGGCACTCAAGCGGCTGGCACGTGCGCTGCCGCTGCGCTCGCCGTGATAGCTGTGCGGGGCACCATGCTTGATGCAGTTGAGGTAGGCTGCCTGCTCAATCACACCGTCACTGAGGGCCTTCATGAGGGAGAAGATGCGATCTGCTTCGCCCGTCACATCGCGCTTGATCTTGTCCAGCTGCGCAAATGTCGCCTCAAGCTGTGCAGACGACATGGCAGAAACGGCGGTGATGGTGGTGAGATGGAGTAAGATTGTGTGTGTGTGGGGGGGGGGGGGTTCACGAGAGAGAGAGAGAGTTGCAAAACGTAACGGCTTCACACGCCAGGAACATGCCATGGACACACACACACACACACACACACACACACACACACACACACACAAGTGAACAAGACCACACGCACAAGTGCGTTGCTATGGACCGACCTTCTTGAAGGCAGAGTCGCACTTGTTGATTTCGGACTGAATCTTGACCTTGCACGTGCTGATCATGTGGCGGGTGTCCTCCAGCAATGACACGTCGCGGTGGTGGATGGTGTAGTCGTTCTGGAACCGCTCCATGTGCCCGTTCGCCTGCGCCATAAATGACGACTCCAGACCTGCCATGAGAAAGTGTATGTGCATGTGTGCATGTGTGCATGTGTGCATGTGTGTGCATGGGTGGAAGGGCGGGTGAGAATAGGTGCTTGTGTTGATAACAACATACAAGTAAGACAACGCGTGCATCTGTAAAACGTGGAATGTGTGGTTTAATGTGTGGTGGAGTGATCATCTCCCAGGAACTGAGAGTTGTCTCCACTCCACCCATGATTAGCATTGGAGTGAATCACAGGAAAGGTGCTTCACCTTCCAGCTCGGTGAGAATGTCGCCCTCAATCTGATCGATTCGCGAGAACACGTGCGTAATCACCTGCATATGTGCGTGTTCGTGAAGATGTTTGTGTGTGTGTGTGTTCTGTGTTAGGATATCAACTCAAAGCACAGGAAAGCAAACACGCATGCATGTATGTTCACACAGGCGAGGAAGCGGGCGTGCTGGCAAAACAAGAGATAGCTGCGAGCGGAGTGGACAACAGAACATAAATCGAATGAACAGCAGCAATGCCCTAAATATGTAGGCACGACAAACAGCAAACAAGCGGTGCACAGTCATACTGCACCTGCTTGTATTGCACAATTTCATCTGAGCTGAAGTTTCCGTTCTCCGTGAAGGAGCGAAAAGATGCGCGGAATGACGCGTTGCTCTCCTTCAAGCGACGCAGAAACACATCCAGGGACTGCATGCGTGTGCACACGACCGCACGTGACAGTTGGCAATGAGGCAACAAGTGACATGTGCGTGAGAAACATGGTCAGAAACACGGTCAGAAACACAGTCAGGCGTCATCACGTCAACAAGAAGAAACAAAGCACATCATAGCACAGCGGCGTGGTGCCCACCTTTCTGTATTGGATGAGCGCTTCCCGAATCACCTTGCGGTATCCGCGATACTGATCCTCAATCTGGCGCACAAAACACACACACGCGCAAGCGTGAAGATGAAACAATTGCTCAGCACAAGCAAGATCACATTCCCAGCACGCACTGGGAGCGGGGACAAGGGCATGCAATGCAGATGCAGGTGCAGGCACGTGTACATTCAAGCGCACACACATGCACACATATGCGTTCACATGTGTACGTGCACGCACCGCTTCCTTGTGCATTTGCAGTTCCTTGCGCGACCGTTTTGAGCAGAGTTCGCCACAGGCGAGATCAATCGCTCGCTCAAACTGAAGCGCCTCCCGATTCAACTGCTGCTGAAGCTCGCCCGACCTGCAAATGCACACACACACGCGAACACACACACACACATGCAAACGCGCACATGCGGCGCACATGCAGATGGGGCATGTGAGTGTATGAACGGGGATGCCAACATGCACATGCGACATACATGTGCACATGCACAGCACTGCAAACAACCATGTACCTCACCAAACCATCCATCCACCAGTCTATCACGAACCTGTCTTTCTCCTGCAATAGCTCCTGTTCGACGGCCTGGCTGTGCTGATACACGCGATGCTGGTGCATCATCAACTCGGCCGCCCGCACATTGTGCACATCTTCCTCGATACGCTGTAAACGGTAACATGATATCATGTGTTCAGGGTGACTGTTTGCGTCGGTTGCATTGAACAAACGCTTCCTTGGTAGTACACGCAGCAACAACAACAAAACATAGCAATGTCGAACAGCACCGGGAAGTGCAACACCCAAGCCACCAATAACAACTGCAACCACAACAACAACATCACCACCACCAACAAATGGTCCAAACTCCACACTGTCTCCATGCACCCCGTGTCGCCCGAACAGCAAGACAGGCGCTCACCCGCATGCGCCCGTCGTGCATTTCAATGGCCGCATCCACCTCCGCCTCCACTTCCCGGCGGCGCGCAGTCGAAAACTGGAAACGCACGGAGCACACACACACACACACACACAGGCACACAAGCGATTAGGTTGGTGTCATGTGCTGTAGTGTTGTGTGTGTGTTTGTGGGAGGAATGCAAGGACTCACACCAAGCACACACGCGCGCGCGCATACACTCGCACACACACACACGCGCGCGCGCGCAAGTACACAAGCATGCACATGTCCAAGTTCCACATACCTCCTCTGCATGCTCCACACTCTCTGCTTGAAAATCGTCCGCGTGAGAGAGCCATGAGCTGCAAATGTGCGCCCAAATCTGTCCCAACATAACACATGCAACAGCAAGGCCAATTGCTCGGTGAGCGTGAACCATACCAGCATCACACGACGACACACAATAACGCTCATGACTCATGCACGACGCATTGGTAAAGAACAAAGGAGGAGCGTGCATCGAAACACATGCAAACACCCACTCATACACGTACACGAGCAAACACACGAGCAAACACACGAGCAAACACAAATATGCACACACGCAAACGCGCGGACATGTGTGCACGTGTACAGCGCACCTTGAGTGCATCGTTCTCGGAGAGCGCAATGTTGTGGACAACCTCCCTGGCAGCAACGTCAGAGGCAAGGCGGACGGCAGGAATGTGCTGGCGAACAAAGGGACGGGCGAGTGGATCCAGCCTCCGCTGCTCACGCTCTGCGTCATCCAGCCCAATAAGATCTGCGTCCTCCTCTTCAACGCCTTCGTCTTCCATGCCGTTACCGCCGAACTCATCGCGCTCATCCAGCACTTCATCATACTCGTCATCCTCACGCAGACCCACAGCTGCGTCGCCATCACCATCACCATCATCATCATCATCATCATCGTGGTCCTCAACAACCACGACGTTTGCTGCTGTCCTCTGCGTGTCGCTGCCGCGTCCGGCATGGCTCCCGCCTGCTTCAGAGGCGGTTGCATCTGCGGTGTGCCGCACCCGACTGTTGCCACCATTCGTCACCTCGCTGACTGTCGTCATCATCGTTTGTGCGCTTGCCCGCACTCGGCTCCGTCGCCGCGGCGTGACGGTGAGAGAGCCAAGCTCGCCCACCACGGCCACGCTGTTTGTGCTGTTTCTTCCTGTACTTCTTCTGTTCCCTGGCGGCTGTAGGCCTCGCTCTCGCCGCTCCTTGGCCACCTCCGCCTCATCAACAGCAACCGTGGAGTCAACACGGCTCACGACCCGCCGCAGCTTTGGCAGCGTGCTCAGAAACACCGCGCGCTTCTCCCCGCCCTGCACTTCGCTCGCGCGTGTGCGCGTGCTTCCACGTGAGGACGTGCGTGACTGTGAGCTGGAGACGGGTGCGTGGTTGCGCACGCCGATGAGGGTGGGCGCCCAGCGCCGCCGCTTCATGCGGAAATCGCGTCCATGTGCGCGAACAATGTGGCGTGGATCCGCCTCACGGTCAGCCGCCTGGTTGTGGAGGTGGTGATTGTTGAGGATGGTGTTGTCGGTGGTAGTGGTGTGGGTTTGGTTGTGGGCGGTAGTGGTGGTGGTTTCGGTTGTGAAATGGTTGACGTCGGCGCGAAAGACGGAACAGAACGCACACAGTGAAAGGAAAACACGCGAGCAGTTCGTTGCACTGGTGTCACGGCAGCCCATGAACAAAAAATCAGACAAAAACTGAGCGGCGCCACCTTCTCAGAGAGACGAACGACGCCCAGAATTGCCTCCACGCGCTCAAAGTACGCCTGCCAGAACACAGCACAACATGTCGCCGCGAAGAGGAGTCAGTTATGAGCACATGCCACGAACATGCGCGTGTGTCAAAGACGGTGGAGGACGCTGAGTCATGGATCAAGCGGCACTTTCCCTTGCGCACACACGCACACACACACACACACACACACACACACACACACACACACACACGCATGCACAGGTCAACTACTAACCTCAGCCTGCGCTTTAATCTTGGTTGGGTGCGTGGTTGGGACACCCTTTGCGCTGTCACCATACTCCTCCAGCAGCTTCTTCGCCTGCGTGAGATGCGTCTCAACAGCGCGCTTGAGCCCAGCAAGGGCGTCTTTGCTGCCGGCCTGCCGCAACGCGTCAATCTTCATGTCAAGTGCCTGCTCCGTCTCCGCCTGCCTCTGGCGTAGCAGTGAGCGCAGGCCGTGGATCTTCTCAACAACAGCATCCTCCTGCTGTGCCACCATCTGCCCGCACTCCGTCCACTGCTCATACAGACTTCGACAAATCTCTGTCAGCGCATCGGCCTCCGCGTGCAGCGTCGCAGACTGGGTGATTCGAGACATGGCGCCAGTCGTGTGCATGGTGATCGTGGTGGTGGTGGTGGGGGGGGGGTCGGCATTGTTGGTTGCATGGTGAGTGAAAGTTGATGTGAGATACGGAAGGCAGATAAAACGTGACACACCAACTCACACCAGCGAAGCACTCCTGCCATCACCACCATCACCACAAGCAGCAGCAGTGTCGTATGTTCGCACCACATCATCCAGGGCTTGCACAAAAGCTTCCGTCTCCTTGTGGCTGTCGCGCAGCACAACAACACACGCATGTCTGCACTCCCTGTCCACCAGCAGCCGTGCCCGCTCAGGGCTGCAAACGTTCTCGTCGACCAGCGACCGCAGGCACGACGTCACCGCAGCGTTGCACTGGCGCGAGTGATGGCGGTGTTGGTGGTGGTGGCGCATGAGAGGGTGAGGCTCGAAGTGATGTGACTGTGGGTGATATGGTATACATACAAAAGCACCCGACTTGTTCTCAAACGCGTGCGTGTTGTATGTGTGCGATGTGTGTATGTGTGTATGTGTGTGTGTGCGTGGCCATGAAGTTGTTGACGCCACCTAAAAACACGTCAGAAGTGTGTGATTTCGGTCCTGTGCACTCTCCATCTTCCACCGCGGGCACTCGCTGCACGCACCTCGTCCTGTTTCTCCTGCAGGAGCCGCTGCAGGTCTGAGCGAAGCGTGTGGTGCATCTGCGCGTATGTGTTGTGGATGTTCCGCATGTCTGCCTGCCACGCCTGCAGCCTTGCGTCATATTCGCTGGCTGCAGCAAACGCGGGCGAGAGGTGCGCGGCGCTCTTCATCAGCTCAATCCTGGTGACAGCAGCAGCAGCAGCAGCAGCAGCAACACGGGTGGCGTGAGTGCATAGCAAAAACACGGCGAGTGTGAGTGCAAGTAACAACACAGGTGGTAGAGACAGCGGAGAAAATACACAGCACAGCAGGGTGTACGCATGAACACACACACACACATCGATACACGTGTGAACACAAACACACGCATACACGCACGCACACGCATGCACACATACACGCGCACACACACATACGCGCACACCTGGTTTGCATGAGATCGTGCAGGTCGCGGTTGAATTGATCCAAGCGCAAACAGCGTTGTTCCTGTTCACATGTGCAAGACGTGGCATATGTGCGCATGTGCACATGTGCGTGTGTGTGTTTCGTTAGCATGTGCAGATGGGGTGCGTTGGTCAGCATGGTAGAGTGAGAGTGCAAGTGACGACAAGCGCGCAGCAGACAAGAGGGCAACGCACATCGTAAGCTGTGAGATCGAGAATGGTGTCCAAGCATTGCTGGGTCAAGTCTTGCTCCTTGAAGTGCTTCCACCTGCGGCACAACGGACGCGGTCAGATGAGGGTGAATGAGGACCAGGCAGTTAACCTGACACTGACACCACAGGCAAGCCCCCGAAATCGCGCACAACACGCCTCGCATGATGGGCACATCACTCTCAACGCACAGTTATGCACTCGGCACATCACGACTCCACGTACGTACACGAACGCTCACACACGCACGCACACGCACACACGCACGCACACGCACACGCACACACGCACGCACACGCACGCACACGCACACACGCACACGCACACGACACACACACGCACACGCACACGCGCACGCACACGCACACACGCACGAGCGTTTTACCGTTCGGAAAGGATTTCCCACTGCACGTCCATGTGTTCCTCCATGTTCACGCGATCAGCAAGAAGCTGCGCCTTTACATCCGCGTATGCAACATAGTTGTCGAGCATTGTGCGATTGATCTCCTGCGGGGGTGTTTGTGTATGTGTGTGTACGAGCGTTTGTGTTTGTGGTTGTGTTTGTGTTTGTGGTTGTGTTTGTGTGTGCGTTTGCGTTTGCGTTTGTGCGTGTGTGAGTGAGTGTGTGCGTGTTTGGACTAACACAAGAGCCAGCAACAGGAACATGCACAGGGCACACACCTCAGCTTCGGCGTACACCATGCGATCTGCCTCTGACGGGAGCACGTGCGCAATGGAGACAATCAAGCGGTGCGCATCGCGCAGCACCCCGCGCAGCTGACATTGAAGACGTACACATGTGTGTTTGCGAGGGGTGAGGGGTGCAAGTGGGTGAAGGGTGCCTCAGCTGGATGGCGTGGGGTGTGCCAACCAAAAGAAGAAAAAGTGTTCACAATGCAGCACAGCACGACACAGCGATACGGCCCAGCACAGCACAGCACACCTTTTCCACGCGCTGGGCCTCAATCTCCATGAGCGTGTTGTAGAGTGTGTCGATGATGGAGTTGCAGCCCTGCAGATGCTCCGTGATCATGGTGCGACACATGACCACTTGCTGCCATGACATGGTGCGCAGTGCACGGTCGTCCTGCAGCTGGGCAAGCAGCTCCCTCGCTTCCTCATCGCTCTCCAAGATCTTTTGCCTTGCACGCTGGCTGTGCTCCATAATGCGCTCGTCCACCTTGCAGCGTATGTGTGTGTGTGTGTGTGCGTGAGTGTGTGTGCGTGTGTGTGAGTGTGTGTGCGGGTGCGTGTGTTTGTTTGTTTGTTTGTTTGTTTGTTTGTTTGTTTGTTGTGTGCGTGTGAGCAGTCCATGGAACGATGATGGGTGCATCTCCTTCATGTGCTTGTGTGTGTGTAAACACGACTGTGGTTCATAACCCCCTTTTTTTTCTGTTGCGTTGTCATGTCACCTCTTCTCGGACGGCCGCGAGGTCTGCATGCAGTTTGTTCCACGCAGAGATGTGGCGGTCGTGTCTGTCACGGCCGATGCGCTCTGTCAGCGACAGCTCTCCATTGCTCCCACCAGCTATTTGGCACGTCGTCATGAATAGGGAAAGCGTGAGGTGGGTCTTGCAGCGCACTCACACAACACAACGAAGAACAGGGAGTAGCCGTGACCAGTAGCAGCACGACAAGGAACATGACAAGAGAGAGAGAGAGAGAGAGAGAGAGAGAGAGAGAGAGAGAGAGAGAGAGAGAGAGAGAGAGAGAGAGAGAGACGTGGTACGGTTGGTTGAGAGAGCACAGACCGACGCACACATTCTGCACCACACACACACACACACACACACACACACACACACACACACACACAAGTGGAACACTCAATAAGGGCGCACCATGGTGGGTTGCTCGGTCCACGACGCGATCCGGCAGTGCGCGCACCTCCACAATCTCATCCTCTGCCATCATGGCGGGCCCTGTCCCTTTCAAACACACATGTACCACACAGCACATTATCAGCGATGACTGGACGATGACTCGGTCAGCGCAAAGCCACCACACACACACACACACACACACACACACACACACACACGCACAAAAGCCAAGCAACGCAGAGCGAGCACCATCCACACCATCCACTCAGCGCACGCATCGCCACCTGTTTGGTGTCTTCTTCGCTTGGCAACAGGAAGGACGGGCGTTTGTGCAAAAGAATAGATTTTGTTTTTTCTTCGCACACACACACAAGCAAGGAGCAACGGCAAAGGGCTACGAAGCAAGCAAGCAAGCAAGCAAGCGTGTGTTTGTGTTTGTGGGTTGGTTGTCCTTGACTTGATTGATTGACTGTGAGCCGTCGTGCCGAGCACGGTGTGCGTAGCAGACAGGACACGTCAGAGAAGGTATGGTGTTAGAGGATGACAATGTGAAGGAGGCTCTCCCCTTCTTGCAAGCACAACACACTCAATCCACAAGCATCTCACACTCGAGTGAAGTGCAAAAGCCACACCCACCACACAGGGAACGAGTTCACTCACACAACCACAAGCCGTGCACTTCGTCATGTCACACCACTCACATGACACGCACGCCGTCACCGGCGCACTTGCCTGTCCCTTCCCTTATCTCTATCTCTCTCTCTCTCTCTCTAGCTTCAACCAAGCCGTAGCCGCAACAGCTGCTGCAATAGCACACCAAGCACGGTGCTGTGAGGCCTGTTGGCCTTGACTGGGTTGCATGTCATCGCCTCACCACTTCACCAAGACATTAGTGCAACCACTTTCAGGTACGTGGGTACAATGGGTGTGCGTGCGTGCTTGTATGTGTGTGTGCGTGTATGTGCGTGTATGTGCGTGTATGTGCGTGTATGTGTGTGTGTGTGTGCGTGTATGTGTGTGTGTGTGTGTGCGTGTGCGTGCGCGCGGGGTGATCCTAGCATAGCATGCGCCAGGTGCC
>NW_004754931.1:1343285-1349695 GCF_000188695.1 Salpingoeca rosetta | reverse complement strand
CACACACACACACACACACACACACACACACACACACACACACACACACACACACACACACACACACACACACACACACACACACACACGCGCGCGCGCGCGCAGCAAGAGGATGGACTCGGACACGCCGGGTGCACTGCCTGCGCAGTCGTCCCCGACGCCACCGCGCGTCACGCGCTCCACCCGCTACAAACGGCCGCTCTCTGCGAGGCTAAGAACACGCTCGTGCTCGCCAGCACCAGATGCAGCAGACATGGGAGACCTGGCACAGCGGCAGAGCAGCAACGATCCGCGTCCACGAACAACAGCAAGCCGCAGCAATACGCGCACCCCAACAGCGCCCGTCACAAGCCACAGCTTACCAGCGCCGCCGTCTTCAACCCACACCAACAAGCATCGTGATGAAGCCGTCACCATCGCGCACCCTGGCAATAATGATGGCGGCGGTGGTGTTGACGGCAGCAGCGACAACTCCGGCTTTGACGGCGACTCACCACTGCTTCGAGCGCTGTCATCTCCAGCACAATGCATTTCCAAGGATGGTATGCGCCTGACACCTCCCCTGTCATACACCGGCGCAGGGCACCATCACCACCACCACCGCTACAGCCGAGACCTGCACGATGAGGCGATGCGAGTGGAGCATGTCAGCATCAGCCACGGTAGCAGTCGGGAGGACCTACGCACACGCCCAAACACTGGCAGCTCTCGCTCATCGCGCTCACCAAGCATCGCCCGTGAACGGGGCGGCAGTGCACGCTACAGTGGTGGCATGCGGCCTGCAGCCACCCCGCCTACCGCTCAGCGCTACACAACGCGTCGCCTCGGCAGCAGCAGCGAGACGCCACTTCAACCAGGGGGCTCATCTCCGCGCGCAGGCCTCCGCCCACGCCCACCGTCGGCGAGCTCGGGCCGCAGTCGCCCCTCGTCGCGCGAACACGTGTACTCACGACCATCGTCCCAGGAGCTTGTCGCAGCGTACGCCTGCTCCTTTCCTTCCTCCCGCGCCGCGTCTCGCCCCGTGTCACGGCCCGCGTCCAACGACAGACCCACCACCACTGCCAACACCACTGCCACCACCCTGACGGTTGCTGGCGGCGTGTCGCCATCATCGACGCTGGGGCCTTCACCGACGAGCAGCGCCGGTTCGGCCGCACAGATGGTGCACTTGCGACCACCAAGCAGCACCAGCAGCACAGCAGCGCTTAGCAGTGGCAGTGGCGGCAGTGGCGGTGCGAGGCGACGGAGCCAAATGCGACTGTCATCAGCATCTCGCCCATCGTCACGCGAACACACCATCACCGACCCGCGGTCCTTATCATTTGGCAGCTCCCCCGTGGGCCACACGCCACCGCCGCCGCCGCCGTCATCGTCATCGCTAACGTCTGCGTCGGGCGTGGCGCCAACAGGCGTGGGCGCTGGACCAGACCACCTCCACCGTGCACACGAGTCCGTCTCGCCGTTTGTGCAACGGCGGCGCTTCAGCCTTTCTCCCTCGGGGCGCATCGCTCCCCCGCCACCAACGTCGTCGCAGGGCGCTGCCTCGATGACGACAACAGCATCAAGAGGCCCACGTGTTGCGACTGCAGCAACAGGCGCCAGCGCAACCACCACAACCACAACAACGACCGTCACGAGTTATCCGGCGTCGCCACACGCGTCAGCGGGCACGCACCGCTTTGTGCGACCAAACAGCGAAGGATTCATGCCGTCGCCAACGACCGTTGTGGTTGATGTCGACCTGCTTGAGGAGCGGGGGAGGCGCCCGAGTGCACAGCCCGCATTCGGTGACTATCGACGCTCGTCCCTGGGGCGCGTGGTGGCCTCCCCAGACACGTCACTCGAGCTCACAGACTTCCACCCGGCCGGCACTGGTGCAGGTGCTGGTGCGCACAAGCACGTGTATACGGGGGTGGAGGGTGGGAGCAAGGCCAGTGTTGCATGTGATGGTGGTGATGACAATGAGGAGCACGAGAGAGAAGTGGACGAAGAAGAAGACAATGATGAGGAGGAGGAGGAGGAAGAGGAAGAGGAAGAGGAAGAGAAGGATTGGCTGCCGTCTTCCTATTTCGTTCTTCCAACAATCGAACACAAACAGCTCTACACCCAGCCGGTGCGCCAGCGCGTTGTTGCATTGCCTACCTTGGTTTGATTGTTTGGCTGTTCGCTCGGCCGCTTGAATGCCCCATTCCTTCCTTGCTCCATTGCTTGCCGTCGTGTTTTGGTTTGGACTGTTTTGTTTCTGTTGCCGCATGTCCGTTTGTTAGTCGTGCAAGCTTGCGCCTTCAACATGCACTGACAGTGCATTGCCTTTGCCTCCATCATCGTGCATGCATGCAGGCACAGGTTGGGCAGCTTCAGCCACTCTCACCACTGCAGCTTCAGCTCCTTCACAAGGTAGGAACTGACTCGCGCGCGTGTGTATGTGCACACAATCGCTCACACACACACATGTACACACAGCCCCCGTGCGTACCTGTGGTTTTGCCAAACGGCACTGTTCTTATCATGCCGGCTGCAATCTCACACAAACGTACGCGCACGTACGCACACACGCACTCACACACACACATACACATACACACACACACACACAACAGCAGCAGGAGGGAGCATCTTCGACTGCAACGAACGCGCTGGACACGCACACCATTCTGCTTCAGCTGACAGGGGCAGTTCGTGCCGACGTTTTGCACAAGGTATCGACATGGATGCCCAACACATGATGGGTTGTGGTTGAGGTTCTTCCGATCTTGTCTCGGCGTTTGCTCTGTGCGCTGTGTGTATGTGCGCTGTGTGTATGTGCGTGCAGGTTTGTGTGTGTGTGCGCGCAGTGACCATCGCGTGTGCTACGTGTCAGTGTTGCGACCGTGTTCGCTTGTGCTGCCGTTCTTCGCTCAACAGTGCTTCGTGTTCACACTTGTTGTGCTGTTCGCCACGCGTTTCAGGCGGCTGAGGACGTGTGCAGACACGTGTTACCACTTGTACTCCGCCCGAACGAGGACAACCAACAACAACACCAACAACAAGGGAGGGCGCACGTTCCTGATGCAAGTGACGCTGAGAAGACTGAAGCCCACACACCGCTGCTGCTCAGTGCACAATCGTTTTCCTGGTGCCATGCACCGCCAAGAATACGCGTGACACAGGTACGTGCTGTGTGTGTGCACGTTTCCTGTCCCTTTTCCGCAAGCATTTGCGCATTCTCAATGTTGAACAACACATACACACATTCATACACACACGCACGCACACACATTCACACACGTACACGCACACGCACACACAAGCGCGCGCCTGCACACTAAGAGCTGCTTTCTCACTGTTGCTGCCACCACTGTCATTGCCGCTGCCATCGCCGTTGTAAAGGCCCCCTCCCAGGAGCGTGCATTGCAAGACACCGTGCTCAACATTGGGCTGCCGCTGCCACTGACCAGCAGCACACCGTCAATGCACGTGCACATTGCACAGCACGACGACTTGCTGATGCTAGCGTGTGAATGTCTTCGCTTCGACCTCGACTTCTGGTCGCTTGCTGCCATCACCACCGCCATCCTCAACCACTACTTTGCACTCGTGCAGCCGCAGCGCATCTCCCAATCGTCGCCGAAGCCAGCAGCATCCACATCACTGCTCCACCCACACCCACCGCCAGCTCCGCCCACGTCCGCAGTTGCACCGCAGCCGCCATCCAATTCGTCGTTGTCCGTGCCGGAATCGGGGTCCGATGCCCCGCTTGCATCATCATCATCATCATCGCCGACGCCACGCCGCCGCCGGTACTCGGCCGCACGTGTGCACGCGCACGCAAAGGAAGGCAGCGACGGCCAGCCCACAGCCAAGGGCGAAGACGCTGCACAGGGCGCACGTGCCGGCGATCGCAGTGCTGACACTGGGGCACGTGCAACCCGTGAGTCGCCGTCCGCCACCGCGGCCGACGCACCCGTTGCTCCCCGCGACGCTGGTCAGCCCGCCTCCCTAGCACCGCCAACAGCAACAGCGCCAGCAACAGCGCGAGGTACGGGAGGGCCCACGGCGGCTGTGCGCACCCCGACGCGACGGCGACGGCGACGCTCGTCACCACTGCGGCCAACGCGACCAGCACCAGCAGCACAGGACGTCAACGCATCCACACGCCCGCGCAGCGTCGGCGTCTCTGCATTTCACAGGCGCCGCACACCCTCCACGGGCAGTCGCCGTGGCAGCGGCAGCGGCACAGGTGATGACTGTGGTGATGGCCACAATGGGGACGGCGTGTGTGGTGATCTGCATCGCTTTGAGGCCTTGGCCCCACTTCTCTCCATGCAGGCCGACCCCATCCACCACCAGCTGGTGCAGCGGCAGTGGCAGCAGCTTGTGCGCCCCCGCCACCGCCCCCGCCCGCTGCCAAGCCCGCGCTTCTTCCTCGATTCTCGGTCGCGGCGTGGCGGTGCATGCCGTGGGTTCCGCATCAGCCGCAGCAGCATGACCATGTTCACTGCGCTGCTGGTGCTGCCGGAGAGCTGTGATCTGCTGGAACGAGACGTGCCGCGCGTCGCGTGCATTGCCTTGTTCGCCATTGTGTCATCGTTTCTGACACAACAGGACGAGTTCGTGTTTGCGGTGGAGGTGGACGCGCGGCAGGCCATGGTGCCCAAGAACACGCTTGGCCCGCTCACCCAACCCGCTCCAGTGCGTGTGAACCTTGCCGAAGCATCGTCCTTCATGGACGTGTTTCTGCAGGTTGCATCACAGGTGGTGTTTATGACGCGCAACGCAACTGTGCCGTGCATTGCCGAAAATGGCTCCTCGCTCATGGCCTCCTCACCCATCCAGGTGTGTCTGTGTGTGACTGTGTGTATGTGTGCTGTGTGTCTGTCTGTCTGTCTGTCTGTCTGTTTGTGTGCTTGTGTGTGTGTCTGTGTGTCTGTGTGCTTGTGCGCTTGTGTGTGTGTGTGTGTGTGTGTGTGTGTGCGTGTCTGTGTGCTTGTGTGTGACGCGGGACACCGTTGTGCACAAGTTTCATACTGCTTGCTTGATTGCCTTGATGTTACTCACTCACCCCTCGTCACCACAACCCCGCAACCCACCGCACTGTTGATCCTATTGCAGTGTCGGTATCTGCCGCGCGCGAGTGTGGCACCGCTGGCCACCACCACCACGCGCCCGCACCCTGACCTCCACTACAGCGGCAACAGCCACATCAGCGTGCCTGGCGCCGACTGCGTGGTGTCTCCGCTTCACCTCCCCTTCCTCCTCTCGCCGTCATCTCGTGCTGCCCGCGCAACGCCGCTGCCACAGCTCGAGCTCACGTTCTGGGAGCGGCCAACACCGACCGATGGCAGCGGCGGTGACGACGATGACAATGAAGATGGCGAGTGCCCACGCATCAACGCATCTGCAATATGCACAGGCCCCTCACAGAAGGAGTGCATGCAGTTGCTCGAACGCATGGATGCACTGCTGCGCTGTGCACTGCGTGAGGTGTCGGCGGAGGCGTATGTGCGCCTCTCAAAGCTGTGGACACGCATGCGGAAGGTGTGACACCACAGGGACGTGTCAGCATGGTTACAATCGTCGTCCTTTATTTGCTCTTGAGGCTGGGAGGATGCTGTTAGGTGGCAGCGGGTTGGGGGTGCTGTTACTGTGATTGCTCCTCTTGCCATCACCCTTGCATGTGTTCAAATCAACTGTCAGCCCTTCATGTTTGCTCAATGATGTGACTTGATTTCACATCACGCAATGCGATGCTGTGTAAAGTGGCATGAAAAGTTGATTTTTTGTTGTTTCTTTCTTTCTTTCTCCACGACAGGTCTCTAGTTAGCACTCTCTTGCTTGTTTGCTGTTGTTCATATGTGAAGGACAACCCTGCCTTGCATCCGGGACTCCCCTTTCGACTGTTCCTCTTGTTCTTACTTGACGCGCATGTGCACACGACGAGCACTGTAAACCATCTGTAGGCCTTGTTCGTGCGAATTGCATTTGCTTGTACCTTATGCAACACAGAGGAGATGATCACAGAAACACCCAAAGAAGACGCAAGTACCAAAGTGCTCAAGTAGCCAACGAGGAGAGGGCGTTGTGTGTTGCGTGTATTGTATGTGTGTGTGTGTGTGTGCATGTGTGTTGTGTGTGTTGTGCTGTCGGAGTTCGTATGTGCATGTGTTTAGGTGTGAGAGATCTTGCTTGTCAGTTCTTCTTGATAATCTGCAAGACGTCTTCGTCCTCCAACACGTGGTTGATACCCACGCGCTGTGGGTTGTGCTTCGTGCTCGTGCCCTACGCATTCAACAGTGCACACACACGCACACACACACACACACACACACATACACACATACACACACACACACACACACACACACACACACACAAGCACGCACGCGAGAGGTTTGGGGGCAACAGAGGTGAGATGGAAACAGATTTACGCA